>NC_142525.1:34073216-34243216 GCF_964205215.1 Stylophora pistillata
TTCTCACAATTCGGTGAGGAGTATCTCGATGGTAGAAGGAGTTTCATCTTTTCTTGAAACAAACAACATCGAAAGATTCACGAACAAGCCATGTTGCATCACTTTGACCCAAACAAGAAAGGACAAAAATTCGAATATCGGCCGCATCAGTGAAAAATACAACCAAAGGCAGCGCCTTCAGGATCGAAAGAAACAGCGCCTCCCTTTCGTAGATGTTTTAACTTGTCAGACGAGCGGCAGTAGGAATCAAACCCGTCCCCGGAAACAGAAAGTTTCCTTCATCAATTTGAAGCTGTAACGGGAATAAGCGAGATTAAAGAAGAAAAGACTTCTTCACATCTTCTTGATAGTAAAATTGAGGGCAGCAGTATTACGAGGGATAGGGAAACCACAACAAATAACAGTAATCCAATAGCCAGATCCAAGGAAATTATTGATCCACGCATCGGAGAAACCATAGGTTAGAATAAAATCTGAGAAAAAATTGAAAAGAAAAAAGGTAAGCCTCTTACCCCGTTCTTTACCAAAATTTATTAAATTTTTTTTGGCTTAATACTGATTTACATTAGATTTTGTTAGACATTTAAGAATAAATATTAGCGAGAAAAACATACAACGTTTCGGAGCTTGTTGTCTTGATCTAGTTTCTCTTCGATAAAACAGAGAAATGCGTTTGCCATAAGTGGGCCCAATGGAGAACCAATGGCCACACCGTCGATCTGCTCGTAAAGATTGCCATCAAATTGGAGTAGTTGATTCATAGTTGCAACTTCTAGAAGTTGAACCAGTTCAGGCTTTGTAATGCTGAGGTCGTGTGTAGTATTGACAGCGTATTGTAGCTTGACAGGGGCTTCAGTTTGTCATCAAGCCACTTGGCGAGGGCATAGTTGTAAGTGCCGGTGGCAGATAGGATAGGTCTCATGGATAGGTTGTCTTTGTATGTCTTGGGGAGTCCATAAAGATGGGCAAGGCGTGAGCCAGCCTGGCAAACACGGTCGGCAATCTGCTTTGGTAAGATCTTCCGTACAACAGATGCAAGGTGCTTCTCCTTCTCCAATAGAGGGTGGTAATGCTTTACTGGGCGGGCTCTCGTTTTAGGTCTCTGCAGGCTGACAGGTGTGAACTTCGATGTATCATTGATAGATGCCTGGCTCAGCAGGTTAATATAATCAGATTTGTTCATGATGACTACACCAGTACCTTTATCTGGCTTCGTGACGACGATGTTGTCAAGTCGTTTCAACTGCTTTATAGCCCTTTGAAGTGGTTTTGGCGGCTTCGGTGATTTGCACTCGATGTAATTAAGTGCAATAGAACGGAGGGTTGCGGCAGTTAACTCTTTCTTGTCATCAGCAAGAGTCCGCTCCAGTTTCCAGTAGAGTTTTTCAAAACTAGCTTTTATCTCGATGGCAGATATGCGTTGTGGAAGGGAGAACTTTAAACCTCGGGAGAGAACAAGCTTTTGGAAGAATGAGAGCTTGTGTGACGAGCTTGTGTGACGAGCTTGTGTGACGAGCTTGTGTGATGAGAGCTTGTGTGACGGGAAACTGGACTGTTTAGTTCATGAAATTCTTTTCATAAAGAAGATGAAGCCCTCTTTGAACAAACAATCGGATTCCATACGCGCGAAACTATTTATTTAATAGTTTACATTTATGAACTCAACACGCGCAATTATTTATTTAAATTTTTTAAAATTTTTTTTAACTTTTTACGTTTGTCACCTTCATACGGTATAAATTAACTATTCATTTTTATTCTCTTCTCACTTGAGAATGATGACATGGAGTCATCGAAACGTTGTGTGTTTTTCTCGCTAATATTTATTCTTAATACTGATTAACACCAAAATGGCTTCATTTCCTCTCTTGCAGTTTCCATGCAGAGGAAATAAATTTGAGAAGTTATCATGATGTGGGCTACCAAACTGCCACTCTTGCTCACCTTGGGTTTCCAGTGTGTCGCAATATTGTGTTGTGATTGTGTGACCCATGTCGATCAAAAAAGTGACAGGCTTTCAGTGTCGGAAACATAGCGCAAGCCGTCGTCTTCTACAATAGGCGAATTGAAAAATCAAGACGTCTTCTACCAGGATTCGAACAACAGCTACGTTCAAAGCGACAGAAAAGGCACAAAATTAATATGTCGCAGTTAAAAAAGCGAGTTCATCTTTTCAACTGTGATAACACGTACAAGCTAGAGCCTGTTGAAAAATTGCTTGACCAGTTCAGTATCCATGTTGAGCGTGTAGAGAAGCATTCATTCAGACTTGCTCAAATGTCTGAAAACGTCGAAAAGATTCCAACCTTAGAGATGAATATGGCTTTTTTCGTGGTTCATGCATACGAGTCTCGACTCTCGATCAACGAAGACAACTCTGGAATTGGTTACGCCAAAATATACAGAGCTTTGCTACAAGCAACGGGTAAGAAGCGGAAGTTTGTAACTTCAATTTTTCCTTGTTCTAAACACATTTGCTTGATAAAGCGCCGTTCGGCAAACCAAGTTTTCTCTCGGCGGTAACTTAATCGAATATATCACGGCAGAAGTGCTCAATATCTCCCAAAGCAGAGGCTCAGATATTGTAGTTTATTAGCATAAGTTGATATCTTTCGTTTGATCAAGTTCGACGGGTGCTCTGTAGAGTGGCACATAGCGACCAATTGTTTCATGCAGCTGTGTCAAAGTAATACTCAGAGTTTGCACTCGGACTCGTGTTTCTGTTCTTGTTCTTCGACTCTCAGGGGTGGGAACACTCACATAAAAGGGAAGAGCTCGGACTTTTCTAAGCTTTAGAATTTCGTTGGAGAATATTCGCGACACCGGAACAAGTATCATAACGTTTTTTAAGGTGGTCATCAACTAGCGTGTCTATCAAAACGGCCACGGATACGATTTACAAACAGACTAACATTGGAAAGTACATTTGATTTTTAGTGGATAATTGTTACGGCCTCAGATTCCCGCGTCTTATCCAGTAACGTACGCTCGGAGCCTCAGTAATAATTATTTACAAAATCAATGATACTCTATGCTATTTACATCTGCTTTGTCCAAAGGAGGAGATGTAATCGTCGTTATAGGGGGAGATGACAACTACGAGGGAAACGGCGAAGAGAATCGAGAGGTTATTTCACGCTGGGCGAAAAGGAAAGTTTCGTCACAATTCAGTGAAGAGTATCTTGATGGTAGAAAGGGCTTTATCTTTTCCTGGAACAAACAACATCGAGCGATTCACGAACAAGCTCTGCTGCATCACTTTGACCCAAACAAGAAAGGACAAAAGTTCGAATATCAGCAGCAATCTCCAAACCAACAGACAAAACCAGAAATCCAATCTCCAGGCTTACAAAATCCACAGAAAACCGACAAAAGTCTCCTACGTAACAATGAAGCCACTTCTGAACTGACAGCGGTCGAAGTAAGGCAGGCTGATTCACACCGTGATGGCGACAGTTGTTCTGCGCGCAGCGGCAGAGACAGGGAGGGGATAGAACCCTCTTTCAGTAATGAGAGAGACGCACAAGGAGGGGGTCAAGATTATCTTCAACGGAATTTATCAGAGGAAAAAAGCACCCCAACTCAAAATACCCAACAGCTGGTGCGGGCGTCACAATTCTCAGTTAAATCCCCTCCCATTGTTTTACTGAGAGGTTTCGCTCGTTATGGAAAGGCACCTGATCGGATAGGTGACCTTCAAATATGGGACCCTGGGTTTAAAGTTCCTGATGACATTCAAGAGAGACTGCTTAAAAAACATCGCAACACACCTTTGATTGGAGTGATAGTCATGAAGCACAGCGATGGCTCAATTGAGTGTTACACTGATCCAAATTTGAAAGAGCTTTCGTTGGATGGGGAAGTACAGCTTGCTGCCGATGAAAAACTGGTGTTAAAAACTCGTGTTTACAACGGAGTGGTGTCATTTGAAGACGTTGCTGTACAGTTTAAGTATGGGAACAAGTGTATTCCGCAACACATTATTGATGGGTTCAGAGCAATAGATAATAAGCCTACTGGTGACCTGTACATCATTTCAAATGACTCTGACAACTTTCGATGTGTAGTAATAGGTAAAAATAATTTGAAAAAAGTAATTCGAACGGTAAAGGAAAATTCTCTTTTTTCGAGGTGGAAAAAACCTTGAACTGTGCCTTCGAACGACAAATGACTAGAGGCGATATGCCTTAGCAAATAACTCGAAGTGTAAGCTATCGATCTGATTTATTTGTAGTGAAATTTATATTTTGATTAGATGTAATATGATGTGACACTGACAATGACGACAATCTGTCATTGATACGTCATGTAACGCTTTCTGTTGTAATATAGTATTGGGATAGCATGACACATGTCGATCAGAATGTCTACAGGCTTTCTCAGAAACATTGCGTAGTCGTCTTCTTTTATAGGTAATTGTACTCTTTCAGCTACGATCCTTCTCTTGATGATAGGAACATTGATATCAACTTTTTGCGGTACTGATCTCTTACATAAAATGAACAAGAAACGGACCTAAATTTCTGTGAAGGATTTCAGGAAAACATTGTGTTTCCTCGACTTATCTACCCTTTGTTAGTTATGTAAGATTTTTTTCCGAAAGTACAAATAAAATATTCAAATGTAGAATGTAAAGTTCCTCGCATTACGGTAACGCCACCTCTTCATTCACAACGGGTAAAGAAACAGAATAGAGGCCGGCTGATACACCTCTCATTTATCAGAGAGGTGGTCCCAGATAAACAACATCTTTAATTAATGGAGAAACCAAAGGTTAGGATGGACCAAAATAGCAGTTCTCAATAAAATAGTCATAACGTCTATGCTCTTCTTAGTAAAGAGAATGTTCAAATCCGGAAATCAGCTTTGAAAACATTATTTACAGTAAGACAATTGATTGCACGATATCAAAACATTTAGTATACATAAAAGTCAATCATAAATTATGCTTGGTTCCAATTTTATTGACCCCGGGTCCAAAGCGCGTACTATCAGGGAACTGTGCCTGGTAGTATAAAAATGCTTACATGTGTGACCAAGTGTGTTCTACTCTTTAGATTTTGCAATTCGCGGCTCTGACGTGCCAGGTGAGTTCATGGAAGATGTGCACAGCATTTTTGACGAAACTCGTCCTAGTCTTCAACCATCGGAAGAACTTACAATGAAATCTCCCACAACAAATCCACAAATGATTGGCTCAAGATACCCTCAAGAATCGGACAATAACGTTGACTCATCTTCCACATATCTAAATAAATAAATAAATAAATTTTATTTATTTATTATTTATTTATTTATTTAAATCGATCTTTGCTAGGTTCAAGCTGTTTTTTTCGATCAGTTTTCTGACTTCGACTTTTAACAAATTTCCATAAAATAGTATGGTTATTAATTTCTTTATTTAAGACCTTGTACCCTTGACCAGCGATGTGAAACAATTCGAAAATCAAATTTGAAACAAAAGAGTTCTAGGAAACTGTTGTGCGAGGACATTCAATGTTTCGCAGAATCATTAGCATTCTAAACTTTCTTAAAATCAGTTACAAAATACAGGCGATCAGTGACTACAACTCTTGGAGAGTGGGACTTTTGCATGCATAGTAGGTTGGACGTTAAAATATGGGTTTTGAGGAATCAGTACGGAAGCCAAATCACCTTTGTCCAACTGTGGCGAGCTTTCTCTCCCAACTAGAACTTAACGACAGCGTTATGTCAATAATGTCTTTACAATGATTGGTATTTCTGCAAGCTTTCAAACCCAGGACTAAAGTAATCTTTGCCATGCATCGAAAATGAAGTTATTGGTCATCTCTGTTTAAACTATAGATTGTTCGACGCTCTGCCTCGAAAGATGAATATATATTACTTCTGGTTGTTTAGGAAAGTTTGTTGAAAAATATATACTTTCTTAACGCTTAGAGTACAGTACAACATCCCCCCCAAAACGGTCGAAACCAGTTGCGGATTACAACTGTGGTAAGCTCGTTCCGGTGAACAACAAACTTTATTCCAAGGTTGGGGTCTGCCACATGTTTTCCCCTCAGATGATCCCTGTAGCCTTCCGGTACCTGCCATCCTTTCTTCCTTTGAACCACATCACTCACGTCCTCTGAGACTTCCCCATAGCGAAGCCGAGTATCTAGAAGAACTGAGCCTTCTGGGTAATTATAAATCGACCCTGGTGGGGTAAGAACAATATTACAGGACAAGATTCAGATCATATAGTAGATTAGATGGTGCAAAAGCGGGACGAAGACAACTCACGGATCAAGATCGATTAAAATTGAAGCTTACCTGTAGGAATTTGATCGTGAGGACCAACAGCAATGGTTACTTCCTCCTTGTCTTTGTTGTAAGTTACTTCAAATTCATTGACATACTCGACCTGTGTTTCAGAGTGATATTTTCTGTTAGACAGAAACGGTTTCTTGCCGCATTATCGGGCAACATATACCATCTCCTTGAATCGTCGAATATGTACCCTCAGATTTAATATATTTATATACTTGTATTAAGAATAGAACTTGCCAAAATATAATCTCTAGTAATCATCAAACTTGATTTAAGAATTTAGCAACAACTCTCTAGTCTCACCTTATCCGTTGGAAACGGTAAATTATTTTCTGGACTGCTTATTGGCGTACATGGTCTAGTATCTGATTGAGGATTCAACTCCTGTTCATTTTTCTCAGCTGTTGCGTTTAAAGCATCGGCTGGTAGAATGATTTCTGGCAGATGATAATCAAATTTTTCGCCCCTCTTACTTGGATCAAAAAAGTGTATAAGAGCCTTTTCGTGAATCGCTCGGTGGTTTGTGTGCCAGGAAAAACTGAAACTCTTCCTTCCGTCAAGATATTCCTTCCCGAATTGTGACGATACTTTACTCCGAGCCCAACGTGACAGAACAGCTTTGTTTTCCTCTTCTTTCCCTTCATAGTTGTCGTCACCACCTATAATTACCACAACTTTTTCGCCTAATGGTAGCAAACAGTTTTAAAAATTAGTAAAACAACTATCGAACGTTGAGGATTCGTCGCTATGAATTCTCGGACAAAATCGGAACAGCAATAGCATGGCTAACCGTGCAAACTAAGAACACGTATTTAATTTCAAAACTTCTGTGTGACGGATTCTACATTTTGTTTTGAAAGTTTTCCGGGTTTACGATTTACCTCACCACAGGATTACTTTAACCCGGTGATGAAATTTGACACAATTTTAATCTGTATGAATAATAATTTTTCAGCCTTTCCATAGTTTTCTGCAAATAAACAGTACAATTCACCTGATTTTGACTTATTACGCAGGAAACGAACTCAATGAATTTCGTTACTTCCCTTTGTTTGAAATATATGTATCTAACTACATATACGAATCTGGCAATAGAGATAATATATGTAGTAACATAGATCGATAACTAAAAAGGTTTTTTAATTGGTGCCTGAAATTATGGTTACATACAAAACTGAATTGAAAAGCCTGAAACTTGGAAGTAAAAATGAATTATACATATTTCGGTTTGAAAGGGCTAAGAAGTTTGACCTTACGACAATCCAGCATCGTCGGTTGAAATTCGGATGTCAATCAGCTGTACGTTATCCTGACCGATCAGGTGGTTGGAGTTCTTTCACCAATCTTTGCGTGTTAACTACATGCAGCTTTTCATCAAACAACAACGTTCACACTTCCGTCCGAATAATCTAACCAGTAAGACTCACCAGTCGCTTTAAGCAAAGCTCTGTAGATCTTCGCGTAACCAATGCCAGCGTTGTCTTCGTTGATAGAGAGTCGAGATTCATTGGCATGAACGACAAAAATGGCAAAATCCATTTGCAGAGAGGGAACTATGCTGTCGCTCAAACGGGACATCTCCGAAAGTCTGAATGAATGCTGTTTGGTTGATATTTCGAATTCAAGTTTGCCTTTCACTGCAGCCAAGAGTGCTTCCACTGAATCCAGTTGGAAAGTTTTGTCACAGTTAAAAAGGTGAACAGTCTTACAGTTTTTAACTTGTATCTCCATGTTTTGTAGAGCTATACAAGAGGAAGGATCCGCTAATAAACGAAATATTTATTCTTGCGAAATGGTTTTATTAGTTTGGTTTCGTAGAAGATACCCAGAATTCATTACGGCTTAGTCACGCAAGATAACCTTAAATGGAAATGTATTATTCATCTATTTAAAGAACTGAGCAACGCAATAGATGTATCATTGAGATGAAATACAGACACTTTTTATCGATACAACTTTCGCAATACATTTATAGAGGGGAGCTTCCACCATGCCTTGGCTAAAGTATTCGCACGATTAATTTTCATCCCACCGAAGAGTCTTGCTGTTGACCTCCCTCTCCAAACCCCAAATCAAAGGTGAATTTTCTCTGTCAAGCCTCGTGGCTGCCTTCAACACTGTTGGATAAATGGGTGGGAGAGGGGGCTTCAAATAGTTGTGAGAACTCTTAAAACAAAAATTACTTTTTTCTGAGAAAGCAAGAGCCCATTAGAACTCCGCGAAAAATTATTTCATATCGCGTTTCAAGAAATTTTTTAACTTTTTCTAAGGTTTAATGGTATCTCAGTTCTTGAACAATTTTAATGCTTTAGAGACTTTACTGTACCGAGTCATTTCAATACTTAGATAAACATTGTTATATGATTGCGTCAGCAGACGTTTACATCGTGAATATAACTGAGTCACAAATTTGCATTGAAATAACTGCTGTTAGTTTCGTGAACAGAGCTATGGAACGTAAATCTAAACGTAAACCTCACTTGTCTGAACCCTCTACTAATCAACTCCTCCTATAACCAATTTACAGTCAGATAATAAGCTCGAAAGATCGAGGGCAAATGATATAGTATGGTTACAATAAATTTCTAAATCATTCATAACCTTAATGTAACATCAAGGCATGTTTTTTTTTTCTTCTGTTTATCACCACACAAAGTTAGTCATGGTATGGCAAGCCAATTGTAGCAATATTCAATACTAAAATTCAATTTCAATTCAATGAAATTAAATTTCAATTCAATGGAATGCGATTTCAATTCAATGAAATTCAATGAAAATTCAAGTTCAATTAAATCAAATTCAATTTCAATTCAGTGAAATTCAATGAAAATTCAATGAAATTCAATGAAAATTCAAGTTCAATTAAATGAAATTCAGTTTCAATTCAATGAAAATTCAAGTTCAATTCAATGAAAAAAATACATTCAAAATTGCTTCCGGTTAGTATTGAATATTGCTTCAATTGGCTTGCCATAGTTAGTCTACTCAATGTACTGACTATATATCGTGGGATAGATAGATAGTAGCATAACTAATAAGATTGCAGTACTTGTGATAGAACGCTAGTAGATTAAGGTAAATAGCATGGTCAAGTATCCGGCTACTACAATAGACTCATGCATGGTTGATGACGTTCTTCTTTAATAGCCTAAAATAACAGGGCCTTTACGAAATTGTGCAATAATCCCGTAAGGTATATGGTTTCACAATAACACCGCAAATCTTATCATTTTCATCAACAAAGATTGTCAATCGAATGACGCGTGTTGACTTGTATTCCTGTTCTAACTTCTTTACCTCGCTGTCAGGAGGATTCCAGCTTCCGTCCCAGGTCTCCACGTCTGCACTACGGTATGATATTTTACCATAGCGCAGACTTGTTTGTAGTTTTAAGATACGCCGTAAATTGCTCTTTCCTGAATTCTCATCAGAATCTAGTAACAAAATGAATACGAGTTAACCGTATGAGACTACGACAAAACACAAACTTTAATTTTATTACAATCTGGTGTAAACGCAAACTGGCTGCTATTTCAGGAATACTTTTTGCTCGCTCTAAAATTGATAACGAAATTAATTTCACTTCATCATTCAACCCCAGAGAAACTCCGGGAGTAACAGAGACACATTCATTACGTGCAACAATATATGAACGGAGCATTCCAGTCTTGCTGGACAGGCTCAAAAACAAGCATCCATGAATTGATAGAGAGTATCCCACGACAATACCTTGTAACCTAGTTTGAGTGACATCCAAAGTTTGTTGTTCACCGTCTTCTTCGTACTGACACCCCGAATTCTGGCCCTGTGTCACACTCCGTTGGAGTGCAGCCTCCTCAGTATCAGCTGATTTTGGTACAGATATTTCTGAATCCTACGTGGAATAGTTAATAACATGTAAATAGGCATTGAAGAAGGATGTTTTTATGATGTGCTTTTAAATCTTAGTCTCCAGAGGATTAACAACAGTGGACATAATTGATTACGACACCCTACGTACCACTTAAAGAATTTGCCAAAGGTAAGGGACGGACATATATTAACGAAAAGGAATTGGGATCTGGCTCCTCAAACGGTTTTACACCAATAGAAGAATCTCTAATAATAAACCCCAATTCATCTGTCACCAGCCACAATTGCAAATTTCTCCGATAAACCTAATTTAATTTAATTCAATTATGAGTTCTTATATAGCGCATTAAAATTGAACTCTATGCGCTTTACAATTACAATTAACAAAATTTCAATAAAAATCCTATACATGCATTTATCGCTACTCTATCTAAACTAACGACGTATTACGTGTTATACATATATTTGACAACGTACGAGATCAAAAAAATCTAGTGGCTTAATTTTTGAAAAGATAAGTTTTCAATAAGCGTTTAAAGGAGTCAGCAGATTCAGCGTTTTTTATGCATTCAGGTAGTTGATTCCACAAATACGGTGCAGCGTAGGAGAATGCTCTTTGTCCATACGTTTTAGTTCGAATTGTTGGGACCTCAAGTAGATTCATATTTGATGAACGGAGTCTTCGTGCTGGAATATATCGACTAAGAAGTTCAACAAGATAGGTTGGAGCCATGTCATTTAGTGCTTGGTATGTTATCATGATACAAACCTAGCCCTCTTCCCCCCTCCCTTCCCCTCACTTAGCAGTCAATAGTACAACTCTGTCCACTCTTTCAAGACAAATTGTATAAGAATAGAAGTTATGAAAAGGCTTAAATCCTTAGGGTCTATAAAAAGAGTTAGTTATTCTTTATGGTATTTTTGCACGTTTTTACCTCTTGCTGGATGTCTGAGTGGTGTGAAGGAGTAGGGGGGTGCCCTGGGAGCTTTGGGGTCGCAGCAGTTGGCGTTTGAAGGTCAAACCTCTGTCCTTTCTTCTCTGGATCAAAATAATGCAGCAGTGCTTCTTCATGGATTGGCCTGTGTT
The DNA here is from genome assembly GCF_964205215.1 of Stylophora pistillata. NCBI lineage: Eukaryota > Metazoa > Cnidaria > Anthozoa > Scleractinia > Pocilloporidae > Stylophora > Stylophora pistillata. The sequence goes on from NC_142525.1 coordinate 34,084,447, forward strand.
TCTGATTCCAAGAGAAGATGAAACTTTTTCTTCCATCCACAAGATGTGTGCGAAATTGACGAGAAATAGTATCCCTTGCCCACTTGGAGAGGAACAACTGGTCTTCTTCGCTCTTGCTTTTGTAATTTTTGTCCCCACTGATAACGATCAAAACTTTTTCATCTCGAGAAAATAGAAATCCAAAGGTAGCATTACATGTGACTTCAAGGTGACTTCATAGAGAAATGGATGCGAGGACGCCTTTAGTTGGAGGCATAACTACTACACGTATGTCAGCATTTGAAAGATGGCGGCCAGTTACCTTTTGTGCGGGTTTGAAAACTCAATTTCTTCTTTCTTAATGCTAGGCTAACTTTTCATGTAATTTACATTCATTTCGCCATTCATTTTATAATTTAAATGATTTGTTAGCTTTAAAACTCTAAAGATGATAGGTAGTGGCACAATAGTTGACTCATCATCGAAAAGCTACGGCTGTAATCACTTTATTACGTTCGCTGAAATGAAAGTTCTTATACACATAAAAAAATAGAACATCATGGAACTTTAAAAAAAGACTCGGGCAAAAGTGCTTTATTTTTAGGGGGAGATCTGTAATCTGTAGCCCACAGTCCACACTGTTTTGAACATTGTTTACCATTTCAAAATGCAAAAGTGGACACGAAAACATGTCTCGAAGTAAAGGTGTTATTATCCTTAGTGATTCGAGGAGTATAGGAATCGTATAGCCGTATACGGTGACCCGCTGATCGTTAGAGTTACTATTTCAAAGACAAAACGACGGATCAAAAATTTGGCAAGATTTGGAAATGAAGCCCTAAATGTGTTTGTGTCAAACTAATATTTGGAGGGAGAGGTTTCCCAGAAACATCGCGAAAATAAGAGTTATGTGACCTTAGAACTATCAAGAACTTCTTCTTTCTTATGCGGTTAACTTTGAGCCTACCTGAGCCAGTTCGCCTCTTGAGAGCCTCATAGATTTTTCCGTAGCCACTTTCATCACTAAAGGAGAGGCAGGCCTCAGCTGCATGCACAATGAACACAGCGTAATCCATCGACGTTAATTTTGGAATCTCTTGAGCAACGATTTCTTCGATTTGTTCCCGCCTAAATTCATGTTTCTTGATCTGTGAAGAAGCCTTTCGTTTAACGGCTTTGAGCAAAGTTTCTACCTCACTTAACTTACACAATTTATCGCAGTTAAAGAGGTGAAACTCCGTTCGGTTACTACGCGCCATGTTTCCAGCTTTCTGTTTAGGAGCGGAAGTTCCTGATTCCGGGAAAAACCCGTCACGCAACGATATGATTGCTGACGTGAACTAAATGTCCATTTCGTGACCACTTCCCACTTTTGCTAAGCCACACGGTAATTAGAATTATCGACAAATATATGCGACAGAATAGAGAGATCTACTTATTTCTTTTATATTCCGTCGTGTCTCATTAAGATTATTTCTGTATGACTATCAAATAGAGGTATATGATGCTTTGATACTTTGATAAAGAGACGACCAGGGTTAATCAGTCTCAACCAACTTTGGCAAAATGTGCCGCATTTTTCTAAAGTTATGTTGTTAAAATTTTTTTCGTAAAAACTAAATTCTTGCGCTCTTTCATCAGATGTGGCAGAAAAAGTAATCCCACTAAATTACATAGGAACAGAAGTGCTTTGTAGCACAAGTCCAACATATTTTAGGCTTAGACCAACGCATTCTTGGAGAATGTGTATGACATCATTTCAGTAAAGAATCAAACATCTTTAAAAACAAGAAATTTTATTTGTTTGTTTGCTTTTAGCTCGGAATGCGCAGAAATCTACTGAAATAGGGAAAAATACCTGTTTTTCGTTTTCTTTGGAGCTACAGATGGAAACTTAATGGAGAAATACAGCGTTACGCCATCATGATAATGTTCAAGTTTATTGACAAATGATGAGTTTCGAGTCAGCCGACTTTAACTTGTTGCAAATGACATAGCAGTATAGCAGTGTATCGTCAATGGATTTAGGCTCAAATTCCCATGAAGGAAGGTATAGCACTCGGATCTGGATGTTATGCACACGACTTCTTTGTAGTTGCGTCGAGTAATCCTCCATGCCGCGCCGTAAAGCGGATCCATTTCTTTTAAAAGATGACAACCAGAGGCAATAATTTTCTTCTGGATATGGCTTAAAAGATTACAATCATGCACATTCCATTTTTTTTTATGTAAACATCACCAAGATATATGCAATTCCTGATTTTTCAGCTTCGTTTGTAAATTGTCCCCATGAAAAGTAGAGGCCGGCTCGCAAAGGTTTTTACATATCTAAAAACTAGAATGTTATAACAAACTAGGTGCTAATTAAGCTTCAGTTCCAGAATCGGTACACTTTTGAAGAAATTAATCATAGTAAAGTTGAAAATTTTTATTTTGAAAGATGTTTGATCCTTTAGAGACTAGTTCTTAATGTTGCAGACAAAATTAAAAAAGAGCTGCCTCTAATTTGCATTTGAAATTCACATTGCGATGCACCGATTTGTAAGGGTGACCATCCGAAACAGCGCTGGCCTTTCATCCATTAGGTGTTAGCGAGGTCTTATAAAGGAAAAAACATCAACGTAACGAATTTTAAGAAGCTGATGTTTCAAGTCGGCTGCCCTTTCGTCAGAACAAAGGAAGTACATTTGACCAAGGAAAGGTGAGTTCACCGCAGTTTAAAATGTTTTGTGCGAGCTCATTTTTTCACTAATTCAAAATCTCCTTAGGAAATTGAACACCGTGACTTCTTTGGTGTTACCACAACCCTGTGAAGTTCTCCACTTTTGTCGCCATACATCTTCAATGTGGCAACTGGTGTTGACTTCCAATTTTGTTCCAGATCTTCTGCATCTCTTTCAGAAGGTTGCCAGCTTTCGACCCAGGTTACCACGTCCTTGCTTTCATATGAAATTTTTCCATAACGAATGCGTGTTTCCAGCAGTAAAAACCCAGACTGTTCATGAGGAGTGCTGAAGTGTGAAGCGGAAACTGGAAAAATAGTAACATGAAAAGGCATTTATTGGTAAATGACATGTACTGTTTTGGTATCTTTCAAATATGCTTTTCTCCAGTTACTATTAACGCCACAATTCCATGAACACAGTTGGTTATCTTAACCTTGGTCATCCAATAGCCTAAGACAGCCGAACTATTCAGGCGGTGACTGGAGAGAACTCTTGTTAAAGGGGCAATTGCTCACTAACATTCATGCATAAATCGAGAAGTCTTCAGGGAACAGTAACACTATTTCTCCATATTTTCAGTATGCATAAAAATGTTTTACCCGTTTCCGTCGCCTCCCCGTTAGCTCAATTGGTTAGAGCACTGAACTGTTGTGCGGGAGGTCGAGGTCGATGGTTCGAGCCCCGGGCGGACCAACACTCAAGGTCTTAAAATAACTGAGGAGAATCCGCTACCTTTCTATAATCTCAAGAAATGGATAGACATTCTACTCTTCTCGGATAAGGACGAATAAACCGTAGGTCCCGTCGCCTGGATCTAGTAATTAGTTAATTTGGTTAGGCAGGGGACGTTAAAGAACCCACTCACGAGATTAGTGTGATGTGGTCTGGCCTGTTTACTGGGAATTGGGGGGAGGGGGCATCTTCAAATAAGTCTCCTTCGATTGTTTGTAAACTGCTGATGCAGTCCGGCCAAAGTCCCCCGAAAAGTGTTGTGATGCGCATTTGATCATTTCCACATGTTAATTTGCGCAATATAAATATTAAATTATTATTATTATTATTATTATTATTATTATGAAATGTACAACAAAGCTGTACTTAGTGTTGGTCGAGACCTAAACAAGAAAGGAGCAGCAACACAAGGGCTTGAAGGAAGACAGCTTGGGGAAGACAGCTCGGCCAAGCAAGGGAAAACTAGCCTCTGCTTCCAACGAAGTCAATATCCATGCTATAGTATTACTAGTGTTTTCCATACCTTGAAGAGCAGATGGTTCACTCTCATCTTCAATTTCGGCCTGTTGTTCATCAACAGGGATTTTAGTATCTTCTTCAATATCAGAAGGTACTTGTAGAGAGATCTCAGGCGACTGAGTGTTTTATGTGAAAAAAATAAAAAATAAAAAGATATTTAAACGGGGTCTTAATCAATATTTGTCGGCGTATTTAACCGTAAATGAAAGCTTTTTAGCTTATCTAAGAATTTACTTTAGTATGATTTGTCGACTTATCTACTAAGGCTTATCAAAGGTTATTCATTTTCAGATAAAAAAAAGGCAGGATATAAATAGTTTTAGCCGTCTAACCAATTCCACTTTACCATTAATTGGAAACCTTCCAAAAATTGTTTTGAGTAACGGAATGAGGCTAGAACTCCCCTCGAGAGAATCTAGCAAGAAAAACAAGTTCCTATGAACAATTTAGTGAAATGATAAATCGATCTAAATAAGTTTGGCGTGGAAACAAAGGCTATTGAATATTTTAGACATGTAGGTCACCATCGAGTAGTGTTGAAAGTTAAAATCTCAATCTGAAAGCTTTAGAAAAGAACACAGACCCCAGGCCTCGCTTGAGTTTTCCTTAAACTTAATTATAAAAATTACAACTAAAAAAGATGCTGACTGAACAGCGAATTAATGCGACGTACTTCGGCTTCTGAATAACCCTTGAGGGGATAACCTCCCTCCCCTTTAGCAAAGGAAGCACTGTGACATTTTTCTACCTTTAAAGCAGGCTTTTAGTTGCAAAAAGATTGAAAAGGATGGTAGATTATCAGCTTTTTAGTTAACCTAAGAACGATGTTATTCGCTCTGCGACGATTGTGGAAGGAAACGAGCCTCAAACCGTCGGTCTAGCTTCCCATTCTGGTGCTCTACTATTGAGCCATAGAAAATGTTCTAAAATGTTAGCCGTAGGCGCGAGAAAATTTTCAGATTTATAACACGATGATCTGCAATATTGGGGCTAGATAGTCACTGGACCGCATTAGACATGCTAGACCTTCGAATACATAGATCGATAATCAAGTACATCAGGTCATAGTCACCTGGCTTTGTGTGGCTAATAGAGAGGTTATCAAGGTTTCTTCTTCAAGTTCAGGTCCAATTCTAGCGGGCTCTGCGACCAGTTGATTCATAAATTTCTGTCCCTTCTTGCTGGGATCAAAGTAATGTTTAAGTGCGTTTTCGTGAATCGCTCTGTGTTTCTTGTTCCACGAAAATATAAAGCTTTTCCTACCGTCAATAAATTCTGGACGAAGTTGGTGGGATAATACTGTATCCCTAGCCTGTCGTGAAAGTATGGAACGGTTTTCTTCGTCTTTGTTCCTGTAATTGACATCTCCTCCTATGACGATCAATACTTTTTCATCTTGAATTCAAAAAGAAGGTGTTTTTTTAAAATATAGACCATTAAACAGATAACTGGTAGAACATAACTGTAGTCCGTCGACTAATTCAATAAGGCTCTGGATGTATTGGAAGTTCCGTCACATTGTAGCCATAACCTTATTTAAGAACTGGAAAAAATGGATCATTTGAGCTGAACTTAAAGTGTTTAAGAACCCTATCTCTGTAACAAGGCTTTTTTTAATCTCATTTTCGCACTTTCTTTGGCGACAACCTCTACTGCAGGTCGAGAGACTAGCTCTTTCATTTTTTCGTCATATATTGTGTAACTTTTCTATTTTTACATTTTTCAGAATATAGTCCGTACTCTTCGTTCTTCGTTGGATGGGACATATATGTTGTTGAACTGGGTGACATATTTCTGACTACTCTGTACAAGAAGAATAACCCGAAGGTTCTTAGAAACAACACACAATGGGTGACGTGACGAAATAGGAATGTATTACACACGACCTTGTACTAGAAAAATTGGTAACCTACCAGAGCCTGTTCGCTTCTTTAGAGCCTCATAGATCTTTCCGTGACCGCTGTCCTCGCTAAAAGAGAGGCAGCATTCATCAGCATGCACAACAAACACCGCATAATCCATCTTCAATTTAGGGATGGTTTTGTTGACCACATCGGAGATTTGTCCGCCGCTGAAGTAGTGTTTTTCGATCTGAAAGGAAGTCCTCACAGCAAGCTTCTTTTTGACAGCTTTAAAAAGCTCTTCTACCTCGTTTAAATCGCATAACTTGTCGCAGTTACAGATATAAACGGATGTCTCCTTCGCGGGCGCCATGTTTAGCGTCGATGATTTGTTTTTTTTTTTTCGGTTTTCAAGAAGTGCTGTTTCTTAGAAAACAGCCTCTTAGTCACGCAACGAAACATCTGGTCACGAAAAATAACGCAATTTTTCTTCTCTACTAAAGGGAAAAGGATGGAATGGTACCGACAAAACTGAGAAGAGAACGAAAGACTTGAGATATACTCTCAGCATGTCTTGAAGAGAGCAAATTTTCTTTAAGCTGCACCGTTTGTTTTGCAAAATTTTGTCTCGAGACACTTGCCGAACAGTTTATTTACCTACCCTTTTAGATAACGCAAGGTACAAGTACACTGAATGGATATATTTCATTATCCTACATGTACCCTTTTAGAAAATGCAAGGCGCAAGTACATGGAATGGCTGCATTTTGGCGACGATCGTCAAGGAGCTACACTAAGGTTTGTAGATCCTCAAATAGTTAACTTAAGTATGGTTTTGGTTGGTCGTTCGAAATATGTCAGAAATATGATCTTTTTGCTCAATTCGGTTTTTCCCGTTTTGGTGTTTTTTCTTCTTCCAAAACAAATTGCTAGTCGTTTCCGTTCGTCTGCAACATCAAAGGTTATTTTTTCATACGCAGAAAACGGGTCAATTCATTATGAATGACGTAACTCCTTGAAGTTATAACTCGTTTTCCAGTTATACTGCCTAACAGAGCGAATTTTCTATAAGGAAACATGGCTGCTTGAATAAACTGAATGCTGATAATCACCGGGAAAAGGAGCTGCATAATAATTGGAAAGATTCCAGCAATAACGGTAGTCATCATTTCATTCTGATTATGTAATACCTTTCTGTTTCCTTTTATTTCGGAAAGGTCACTGTCATTACTTCTGCTCAGGCTGACTGTAGTACCAACCACGGTTTTTTTTTAACAGGACTAATCTTAGATGACACGATGAATTGTCAAATGCAACCCCTAACCTCAAACTGTTTACTCTATTGTCTTATGTGGCCAGTCCCTTGGGAAAAGCTTATTGCCTGATCACCTTCTACATAGCCTGAGTTTATACTTATTTGGCGAGAACCTTATTGATGAAACAGAAGTGAGAATGAGAATGGTATATATTTTCATAGAAGAAGTCAGATTCTTCTAACAAGTAACAAAGAAATTACATATTTCTTGGAGCATCCATACATTGTACTTTTATGCTCAAGTCACTTGCTACTTTGTGTTTGGATATTAAGTCCAAAAAATAGGGGCCAAAACCGTGGCCGCAATACTCTGATACAACGAATTAGCCCCCAGAAACCACAGAGTAAAAATATACCATACAGAAACGGCCTCAGTTGAGGAAACCTAAGTTGAGGAAACCTAAGTTGAGGGAACCAAACAGAAATCCGAAATCTGCGCCAAAAAGGCGCCACGTCCTTAACGACGCAGTTAATTGCTGCATTTCCATCACTGCTAAACCTCACTGTAGCCTCAGGTGTCTGCTTATGGCGTTGCATGAGGTCTGATTCGTTTTTGGTAGAAGGCCGCCAACCGTTCTTCCGCTGCACAACATCCAGAGGCAGGTAAGAGATCTTTCCATAACGCATGCAAGTTTCCAAGAGCACCATTCCAGCTGGGTAGTCACGGGTAGCTGTATCCGATTCTGTTAAAAAAAAAAAAAAAAATCGAGGAAAAAAATTAAAACAAGAGGCAATGATTTTGCTATGCAAAGGTCGGTTGGGTTTGGAGAAACAGGAAGAGTTCTGTCATACATGATACCAGTGACCCAACGGCCAAAACATTTTGGATAACAATTCTTGAATTGAGGTCGAGAATCCTGTTTTCAACTCTTACCTTTCCCATTAGGTTCTTCATCTTGACTTGTCCCTTTCTGGCCATCTGTTCCGGATTCATTATCATTATCAGGCGTTTCAACAGAATCTTCTCTCTGGTGCGCGAAAAAAAAAACAATATTTGATAATTTCCTTTTTTCCACTAAATATTTTTTTCAAAGGAAAGGACGAAAGAGGTTTAGTCTTGAAGAGAAAAATTATGATTTGCTTCCCTGAATTAATGTTTCAAATAACCTTTTTCCCCCAAACTAGAGAATGATTTTGGAGAGGAGGTACAGCAGAAAACAAGAAAGGAAAATGAAGGACAAAGAGAAATATTAAACATTTACAGCTTTACTCTCAAGTAAAACACATGTGTAATACCTTTCTCTCATTATCTATCACTGCAGACGAAGTGACAGGTTCTGATTCCTTTCTCTCATTATCTATCACTGCAGGCAAAGTGACAGGTTCTGATTTCGGTAGATATTCAAACTTCTGTCCGCTCTTATTGGTATCCAGAAAATGCAACAGTGCCTCCACGTGAATCGCTCGGTGGCTATCGCTCCATGAGAAAATGAAGCTTTTCCTACCATCAAGATACTCCTCGTCGAACTGTGAAGCTACTTTTCCACGCGCCCAACGTGAGATTACAAACTTGGCTTTTTCTTCTTCATCTTTGTAGTTGTCATCGCCACCAATGACTATGAACACCTTGTTCCCTAATTATGAGTTTCAGGATTTTTTTTTTTTTGACAAGTGATAATTGTAAGTACAGAATTCTAAACAATATTTGCGCAACGTTTGACTTTCAGTTTGAACGTGCCTCAGTGGAGAGTTGACAACTTAATATGACTGACCTCAACTCATGCATATAATATTCTGTACTTATTCAACTGGAACTGAAGAAATCATTATTTTTTTACTTATTCTCACCATAACAATGTTTGATTTTTACGGTGTATGCAAGCGTAACGCACTTTTTTGTACCTTTGTTTTAATAAGATCGCAAATATCTCTTAGTTCCTTGTCTTAAATAGTGACTTTAAGGGATGACATTTTCCAACGCGACAAACTTCCGGTAATCACTGCGTGACATAAAAACAAACGTCATGTGACCAATGGCCGATGGCTCAAAAGCGAAAGTTGTCAGCGAAATATGAAAAGACTGTCGTCTCACCCGAAAAAAAAATAAATCAAATCCATCTCTTTGTAACTTTAGAAAACATATCTTTCATCAATAATCAGGTTTTTAGCGTTGGATAAAACTCTAAAGAAACTGATCTCTTGTTGAACTCACCGGTGGCGTCTAACAAAGCTCTGTAGATCTTCGCGTAACCGATTCCGGCGTCGTCCTCGTTGATCGACAGTCGAGATTCATGTGCATGAACCACAAAAACAGCCATGTCCATTTGTAATCGAGGAATAGTGGTTTCACAAATTTCTACTATTTGATTCAGACGAAAATAAAGCTTTTCAATATTGAGTTTGTATTTACCGTTCATTGCGAGTAAAAGCATTTCCACTGAATCCAGTTTGAACGTGCTATCACAGTTAAAAAGATAAACGGTTTGAGTCGTTCCTTTCGCCATGAGATGATTCAGTTAGCTTTTCCGAACAAAACACCGTCGTTTTCGTTCACTGTGTTTACTTATTCCCTCGCTCGAGATTTGCTCATTCTGTGACAATTCAGAGAAATGACGTTACGACTTTTCCGTGAATAGTACTGCGTGACAGTAGGTTTGAAAGTGAACAGTCACACAACTTACTTTGCCTTTGTCTCAGTGCAATTACTGACCACACTAGCGTAACAGGACATTTGATGATGAACACCGACATCATAAAAGGAAACACTAATGCGACGATAAATTCGTAAAAATAGTCAATTCCATTTGTAAATAATGATTCAACTGACTTTTCTCTTGAGTATGGTCAGAATATATTCAAGGATCGATTTTGAAAAGCCTTTCCATAGCTATCAAAACTAGACTCAATCAGGAGAAAAAATTAGACGTTTTTTTAGTTTTTGTTTTTCTTCTTCACATTTACGTGAATTTTTCATACAAAAACAAACAAACAAACAAAAACAAACAAACAAAACATTCTCTCATGAATTTTAAGTTTCAGTTGGAAAATTTACATCTGTTTCATATCATGACTTCTAAGTTTCATTTGGAAAATTTACATCTGTTTCATATCGTTTAACACTTCTTTGCATTGATTTTCAGTCGATACTCAGTCGGGCCCCTGCTTGTGGTAACGTTTTTCCACATGGTTCTGACTTACGGGGTTTGCCTCTCCACCAAAGAACAATGCCTTTCTCGCCAATGAACAACTCTACTTTCTCAGTTATTTGGACTTCTTCACTTTGTGATAATGGTAACGTCTCCTTTGTTCTGTCTGAGTACATTACAACGACTACCACTCTGTCTGAATATTAAAACGTAAGAATACGTCAGATAAAAGCTACTGTTATAATATTGTATTTCATAAAGGTAAATCAGTCTCGTACATAAATATATCCATATCTATTAAGAAACAGGATTGTCCAGCAAATGTTTTCTTAAATCAATTTCAAAGTATAAATGATAGAATATGATAGTACAAGGCAGATTCTTCTACATTATATTGTTGTTTCTACGTTAAGGGGTAAAAATAATCATCCTGCTATCATTCTTGGTTGTCAAGCTTATACGGAACTAAAACTCTCCCATTAATATAAGGATTGAGTCTTACTGGCTATTTAGTCGACCACAGCTAAGAGCTACATCTTCGGTTTATTGAAAATTGAGCCTTTGACAGAAGCCCACTGAACAAGATCTGGAACATGCTTTAGTGGCCTGTTCACTACACCATAGCAGAGGGCCCATGGCACATGAGGCACCATGTCCTTAAAAAGTTAGTTTGCATATTATGTGGCTTTTCTTACCAGCTGCTTTTTGAGCAGTCCTCAGCAGATCTCCAAAGTCAGATTTTTCCCATTCGTTTGACGACGCAATTTCTTTTAAATCATTCGCCTGCAGCTCAATTACACACAACGACACACAGGTACCCTCCAGTAGATGCGATTTCAGCTCTTTGGGGCTACTAACATGTATGTCAGTAGGAGTGCCTAACAGGGGGTAAATGTCCTTGATAACTGTCGCGGCTGATTGGTCACAACAGAGACCCATGAAATCCACGATACCTGAGAAGAAGAAAAATGGTGAGCATTGGACATATTGTGGACATGACTAGCTTTTGTTCACCAAATTGAAAAAAAAAAAACACTATCTTTGAAAACATAAGATATGACTCCCAACAAAAAGGGGAACGTAAATTAAAACAACAATTTAACCAATAGTCCAATTTATCAGGATCGATTCCATACTGACTAATCACGATCAGTCTGAACCTAATCATGTCATGCTTCTCGCAAGAGCAAAAAAGTCATCACTTCCTTGCTTGAGACAATAGTAATATTCACAAACTGCTGACCGTAAGATAATTACCCTTTGTGCCCTCCTTGGTCAAAGAATCCACAATATCGCAAGTTCCTACGTCAAGTGCAGAAAATGACTGCGAAGGAAAAAAGAGAAATGTTTTAGATTGCAATAAAGCTAGCCAGTCTCTAGCTTTCCCTTGACTTTTCCCAAGTAAATGAAAAAGCAGATGCACACTGTTTCAGTGTTGACTTTTTTTGTCTGAGGCAACCAAAATTCCCAATTTATTTAATGCAGTAAGAATCAGTTGATTCTCAGCGTCCAAAGGGAGAAGAATTTTGCCATATCAGCACTTTGAGGCAATCTTTCGACAACCCCATAACCCAAACAATTTTCCTTGCTGGTATACCAATAAAACTCATCAACCCTTGCAAACATGCAATACCAACATACAAGGCCGGCTCCCATGCGGCATACTCAGACCCGTGGCAAGAAACCTGAGTGGGTTGTGTTTGGGATACTATGAGGCTAACTGCTCAAATTCCTGGGAAGTGCGATCAAAAATTTTCCTTTTCCATTTGGTTGTGCCCTGGGTCTTTGTAAGGACAGTATCTCATCAAGAAAAATGCATCTCATTTTTGACGTTATTGTCTCTTGAAGTTTAACAATAGTCCTCCTTTTCAATGCGTTATTCCTAGTTTTGGCTCTCCTCCGAAACTGAATCTGCTGATATACATATTCAATACATCTTATGCCTGCCACGTGTTCGTCATTAACGTATTACCTTCTCAACAACAGCAGCTGCTTCCAGTTTCGCAAACCTCTCTGACTGCCAAACAAATTTGACTCCTGCTTTCTCTGGATCAAGAAAATGCAGCAGTGCCTTCTCATGAATTGTTCTGTGCTTTTCATTCCAAGAAAATACAAAGCTTTTTCTTCCATCACGGAACTCCTCCTTTAGCTGGGGGCTGACAACCCGAAGTGCCCAGCGGGACAAGACATATTGATCCTCCTGTGCTTGATTTTTGTAATGACTATCTCCACCAATGACCACAGCGACCTTCTCGTCTTAAGAATGATGATTAGGAACAAAACCTTTAGGCCACTGATAAACGTCTTATTATGTTTGTAAGGCTAATAACAAATACAATATTGAAAATACCGGCTGATTTATTTTGCTAGCGACATCATCATCCGGTTCTCAGCTCAATAGGCGGATTCATGCTGACGTCATTGTTTACATTTTTGCTCATTTGCATACGGCTTTGCGTAAAGAAGGAAGCATGTTAGATACAAATTGACTTCACGCAGCTAAAGAGCTAGAAAACCTTAGTACATGGTGAAATTTTTTAGCTCTTTGGGTGTAATATTCAAGGAGAAATAGTCCATCAAAAACTGCAAAATTTCTGGGTGGCAAAAGCGCTCATGAGCTCATACATTCTATTTTTAATTTTGAGTTTTTAAACCCGTGTTGCACAAAAAGTATTCAATACATCAGGCTCGTATTCATTGGCCGAATTAATCGTACTTTGACCTTTCGATATTCAGAACTGATTTATTTTTAGCTCTATCAGAAACTGAATTGCTTATGCTAATGAGGCAAATATTGTAAACAAGGATTCCCCTATAAAACCGACTGTTTAGGGATAACTAATGTATCAGAAGCTGTATCGTTATACTTTTTAGTAAAGAGGGGCACTATATAATTGCCAGAACATAAACACTTATTGTGAGAAAGAAAAACATTGAGGTAGGTCCACTTCACCCTCGAATAACAAGAAAAGATAAACCGTCCAAACCTATGTAATTCGAGAATACTTAATTACCCCTCAAGTAATGAAATATGTAACTTTTTGAGCAAATTATTAAGTGAAGTTTAGCACAATGGACAACACCTAAACCTTTGTATCTAGGTGGATTTCAAGGGTAGTTTGGAAAACAAGGGATGCCGGAATTCGGAACCCGAACGAGAATACTCGAAATACCTGAAATACCCGGAATACCTGGAATTCCCGGAATGACCTAAAAATAATACATTTTAAAAAGATAAAAGTAAATTGATAAATAAATAAATAATAATATTGATGATTAAAAATTAATGGTAAATTCACAACCTAATTAAATAATTTAATACGAATTTTTTCTCTGAGGGGCAAAAAAAAAAACACTTACCAGCACTGTTCATGGAGATACACGTATTAGAATTTAAAAAAAAGTTTGCGTCAGGCCAGAAGGCCATACAGCCTAAGCGACGAAATATTTGTACTCTCTCCTCCCCCACGATGGGATGCTAGTCCATCACATGGTTACTCTCCGTTTTAAATTTACCTCCACCCATTTACACACCTGTAAGATGTCTGGGGCGCCATGACCGTTAGGCCGCCACGCTTTTACAACCGGGAACATTGCAGAAGATTAAACAAATGCAATATTTCCAATTAGTTTAATAGTTCAATTGTAAAAAGCTCCGAACTATTACAAATTAATACTCTACCTTAAATGATTATTAACCACACATTGGGAGCTATCAAAGCAGCTACCATTAAGACCAGCCGTCTACAATTAAAATTGAGATCGTCAGTTACTAGACACCTTTTCGCGTTTATTATATATACCTTGAATATATACCTTTGAATATAAATCTTGTGCTGATGGATTCTTCTAAGCAAAGTTTATATTCAAAGGTATATATTCAAGGTATTTATAATAAACTGTAAAAGGTGTCGAGTAACTGACGATCTCTCAATTTTAATTGTAGACGGCTGGTCTTAATGGTAGCTGCTTTGATAGCTCCCAATGTTTGGTTTGTAATTATTTAAGGTAGAGTATTAATTTGTAATAGTTCGGAGCTTTTTACAGTTGAACTATTAAACTAATTAGAAATATTGCATTTTTTTACAATGGTTCCGGTTGGAAAAGCGTGGCGGCCTAATGGTCATGGCGCCCTAGACATCCTACAGGTGTGTAAATGGGTGGAGGCGGATTTAAAACGGGGAGAAACCATGTGATGGATTAGCATCCCATTCAGGGGGAAGTGAGAGTACTAGAGTACAAATGTTTCGTCGCTTAGGCTCTATGGGCTACTGGCCTGACGCAGACTTTTTTTTAATTCTAATGTGTGCATCTCCATGAAGAGTGCCGGTAAGTGTTTTTTTTTTTTTGTGGGGGGGACCCTCAGAGAAAAATTTCGTATTAAATTATTTAATTAAGTTGCGAATTTACCATCAATTTTTAATCATCAATATTCTTATTTATTTATTAGTTTATTTTAATTTTTTTAAAATTTATTATTTTTTGGTCATTCCGGGAATTCCGGGTACTCCGGGTATTCCGAGTATTCCGTTCTGGTTCCGAATTCCGGCATTTCATATTTTCCAAACTACCGGATTTTTAGCTCTTAACTTGACGAGATTCAAAGTCAACAAGTTTGGCTTCAACTACGTAGAGCGTTTCACCCCGTTTCGTTTACAGGGGGCTGATCCTTCGTATTATCCTCATTGCAAACTAAAGCTTGTTCAGTTCCCATTTGGTGAAGTCAATTAAGCTAAAATTTAGTCCGGTTTCAATTCTTTTTACAATGTCAATTCGCGAATGGGGGGTTCCTCGCTTTTCTTTTTATTATCAGTAAATCATATTGAAATTACCTTGTTTAACCTTTTTCGAGCGATAGCGTCTATTTACGACGTTATATTTACAAGAAACCTTATTGAGTCACACTCCCTACAAAATGTATAAAGATGAACTTGAAAAATGTCCGCAAAATATCACTTCTGCCATGACAGTGGAGAAGACTTACCGGTAGCGTCCATCAATGCTCTGTAAACTTTGGTGTATCCGCCTTCCGGTTTACTTTCATTGAATGATAGACAAGATTCTTCGGCATGAATCACAAGAAAAGCGAAATCAATATGAAGTTTAGCAATGGTGTTGTCGCAGAATTGAGATATGTCATGGAGATTAAAATAACGTTTCGATACCGTAAAATTAAACGGTATTTTCTCTTGGACGGCTCGAATCAAAGCGTCAACTACGGTAAGATCGCAAGTGTTATCGCAGTTGAAGAGATAGATGCGCTTCTTCTCGGACATTGCTTATGATTCCAGGCGGATTTTTGGACTGCAGAATGAACTGAGCTTCTTTCAAACTCGTTTGTTTGTCTTTTAGTTTGTTGGACGCGCAAATAGAGTTCTTAGAAATGACTTTGCGGAATTTTTTTCGATTCCGAGAATACTCGTCACACTAAAAGAGTCACGCAAATACTATAGTGTTGTAAAGATACAACTGCGTTACAGTCTCCTATGTATATACAATCACTTACAAGAACTATTCGTGAATACAACTACGACCTATTACTTGAATAGTACATCTTTAATGCTGCGATTATGAAAAGAAGGATTGTTTTGACCATTGAAATGAGAGTCGTATATATAATCAATAGCAAGTGATTTCTTTGAATTGATAATAAATTTGTAATGATAAATGATATATTTGGATGGCTTCCGGAAGTCACAAGGCTTTTACGGTTGAACATATCATTAAAGATGTTTGAATAACAAGTATGAATACTTTTCTTTAAATAAAAGGTATTTAGGGAACAAAAAAAATTGGACAAATGGTTCATTCCTTCATGTCAAACGTCTAAATTATCCGGAAACATAGAAGAAAGCAAATAGATAAAATGAGATCTATCAAGCCATAAAGTCGTCTCATTATCGTACATTTCAGCCTTATTGTGTTCATAACAATTAGTAGTTCATATCTGAACTTATCATGATCAATGATAAATTTGCTTTTAAAGGGAAGACATCTTGTTTCAATTACATTGTATTTTTTCATTTTAGTACCGTGCGCACACTCGATGTAATTGTGTAGTTTTCAATGAGCTCTAAAAGATGAGATATCTAATTTTGGAAAATAGCTCCTTAGGTGGCACGGTGTAATCAAAGACGGTCGCCATCAAAGGATTTTGAAATAAACTGGGGTAAGTTCTCAAAGAATTAAAGAAAATATGACACGATGAAAACAATTTTTTTAAATATTTCCTCCAAAATTTGTGAAACTTTAAAATTTTGTAGAACATTACTTGACCTCATATAACTATGACCTCAATTACAGTTACATTGTACAATAGCAAAACTGGACTAGTTATGCTGTAACATTGATGGAAATCAACTTTCAGACTTTATGGCACCAGTAAATGCCACTTGTACACATTGTACAAATAATCTCATATCGCATGATCCATGGCGTTTTCAGCTATATTTCTTACAGCCGACGAAAGGGATTCCCTGAAGTTGGGAAGAACATCTCGTACACCTTACCTACTGGGGAAGTTGCAACTGGATTAACAATGGTGCGATAGTCACCAGTTTTTTTCTCCCGAAAAACAAGCAATTCTGCATCGGCAGTCGATTGCCATTTTATCCTCAAACTTTCCTTGATCTCTGGGGGAAGCTTATCTTCATTGAACCTCTCATGTTCATCTTCAAGAGAAATCTCACCATAGTGCAGGCGAGCCTTTAAAAGGAGGGTAAAGTCATCGGTGTATAGATGGCGTGCCTTACTTTCAGTCGCTACAGTGAGTGCTGCACTATCATTATCTTTTTGAGATCGTTTCCGTCCAAACGACCACGAACGTCTAGGAGTTTGTTTTTGCGGGTTGTTCCCCTTCCACCAAAAGATAACGCCCTTATCGTCAAGAATTTCCTTGATTCTTGATGTGATGGAGTTTTCTTCATTTAGTGACATGTTACTGTTGTGGTCACTGATAATTACGACAATTTTTCCGTCTGAAATCAAAATTGAAGAGATTGTCACAACAGCACGGTGAAAAATATCTTTAAAACAGGCAAACCCTCAATGTTTGTAAACTAAGTTTTGATGGTTGGAATGACTGGTTGGTCATATAGTAGTCTGTGTAGCAAGCCCTACAACAACGTTCGTAAAACTTTAAATTCCAAATTTAAGTCAGTCGCCATCTAATGTTTAACACTAATAAAGTGTTTTTATTTATGTGTGTTATGTATTTTGGTTTTTGTGCACCACCTCTTCTTCCAATGTACATGAAGTCTCCGCGCAGCGGGGTATAGTGGTTGTACCAAAGAAAAGCTAATGTCAATGTTATTTATGTACGTATCGTATTTATGTATGTATTCTATATATTTGCGATATTTAGGCAGGCTGGCCTCGTTCAGCTCAAAGCTTGTTTAATTGAGGGCGGTATAAACAATGACAAGGCCAGACCCCAACACCAGGAGGTACGTTCCCAGAAGCCAATAAGGATGTATACTTCTAGAAGATATCCTTACCTACATTTCGTTTCGCCGATTCCAACATGCATCTATATGATTTTGTCTGTGATTTGAATTGCAGCTCATCCTTCAGGATTCTGGCTTCCACAACAATGAAACAGGATTTTAGAGGGCCATCAAAGATTGATGAATCCCTCCCGGGATCTTCAGAGGAACCGTTGAAGATACAAACCTTGCTAAGAACATCATCA
Source organism: Stylophora pistillata (assembly GCF_964205215.1). Lineage (NCBI taxonomy): Eukaryota > Metazoa > Cnidaria > Anthozoa > Scleractinia > Pocilloporidae > Stylophora > Stylophora pistillata. The sequence goes on from NC_142525.1 coordinate 34,102,335, forward strand.
GCAAACAATTCATTCACTAAACGTACATCAGACTGGTCCCGACCAAGGATCAGTACCTTCTTTATTGGTGATAATGGATTTGTGTTCATGGAATCAAAGGACTCCTGGCGGGCTGCTTCCATTCTTTTTCCGGACTCTATACATAACCAACAAAAAGGAGATAGTAAAGTATCGTGCAACCTATAGTAATACAAGGGTAAAGGAAAACGATGTTGATAGTTAGGATGTTGATAATTGGGATGCTAATAATGATGACAGTGATCATGATCATTTTAACGATGAGATCGAAAAGAAAAAAAAGATGGGGGAAGGTTACTTTTATGTCACAAATCGATCCAGATCAAAGCAAAAAAACAAATGAAACTGACTCAACCTACCGCTGACATCCATAGCTTTCTTCTTATGGTCATGTGTCTCAGTGTCAAAAGATGCACAAGACTGAAATAAAGAGTTAGAGCCCTGCTTAGGCCTAGCGCCTAATGCATATCCCACAGATAGTTTCTTATTTTCCATTCCCAGGTAGTCTTCTTCTCCATTAGTTGATGCAATGGTGTCCCTGCTCACCTGAGATTCAGCTCTCTGTGACAAAAGAAACGGAACACACGTACTCAAGCAAACGATACTTTTTTAAAAAAATCAAAGTAAAGGTTTCAAGCCTCTTGCGCCTGATCTGGTCTACTTTCAGTCTCCAAGGGAACTATAGTAGATAAAAAATGATGCTTTGTGCGTCAAACCTTGGCAAAGGTTCTCTCGTCAATACTGGTATTTTCATTCACGAAAGCCGGCTGTAGTTCTTCAGTATTAAGAAAACTTAGTTTAGTACGCATTTAAGCCTTTTTGGGCGGTAACATTGCAGTTGTAAATAGACCTCTGAGAATAACCACTTTCCGAAAAAAAATTGTTCAAAGGCTAGAGATCGAAAAATTATTTCCCAATTAGGGAAAACTACACCTTAGCTCTAACGGTAACGTTAAATGGGGTCCTACCACAGTAACAACTGTTGCAGTTCCATCTGTTACCATCTGTTTCTGATCTAAGGACTTGAAATGCGATATTGATTGGTCTTTTTTCTGTAAGACAAATTTGTGATTCTTCTTGCTAGGATCGAGAAAATGTTGCAGAGCCTCTTCGTGAATCACTCTGTGAGCTTTGTTCCAAGACAAAATGAAGCCCTTGCTTCCATCCATGAATTCTTCATTGAACTGGGATGAAACCTTTCTTCGAGCCCAGCGTGAGAGGAGAGATCTTTGTTCTTCAGCAGCATCGTTGTAATTATCGTCTGCACCAATAACCACAATCACTCGTTCACCTATTAGATATGATAACAAGTACGACTTCATACATTTTGAACTGCGGTTATAGATACGTATGATGCACGATCCTCGCAGTAGAGGGCGCTATTTATGCAATATCGAAAATCAGACCTGAAAAAAATAAGGCCTGTACGGGATTCGAACCACTGACCTCTACGATACTAGTGCAGCGCTCTACCAATTGAGCTAACAAGCCAACTGGGAGCAAGCCTTTAAGTTGATTCGTAATAAACCCGTGATGATAAATCAGATACAATGAATATATGAAGTTCATATATTTTGAACTGCGGTTATAGATACGTATGATGTACGATCCTCGCAGTAGAGAGCACTATTTATGCATTAGCGAAAATCAGACCTGAAAAAAATCAGGCCTGTACGAGATTCGAACCACTGACCTCTGCGATACTAGTGCAGCGCTCTACCAATTGAGCTAACAAGCCAACTGGGAGCAGGCCGTTAAGTTGATTCGTACTAACGAATCAACTTAACTTTTCAGGTCTGATTTTCGCTATTGCATAAATAGCGCTCTCTACTGCGAGGATCGTGCATCATACGTAAGTACGACTTTACGTGAAATTTCTGTCATGAAAGACATATCCTAAGGTTTAACTTCGCGGGGAAAAGGACAAGTAAAAACTGAAACGATCACAAAAAGAAACGAAAGTGTCACGTGCTATTAAAAAGGATGATTGTAGTTATTCCCAATGGATGGAATGCCAGTTCATCACAAGTTACCTCCCAGCATTTGGCCACGTTATTACCCAATTATACTCCTGAGTAGAGAGAGGGGCTTTATGAGAGTGAAGAGGCCGCCCTAGGACACAATTCCATGCACTAGCCAGGTCTCGAGCATGGATCTCTCGACTTGGAGTCTTTGCGCTAATTGTTAGTTTACTGTTTCTCCTACCAATGTGACAGAAAGATATTAAGACAGGTCGAGGCTTTCAACAAAATACATCTCAGGATTATTTAAATATTACTTAATTTTGCTTTTGCGATATATAATCAGTGAAAAAGCTTCGAATTCGATGACAGCGACATCCATCTGTAGTTATGAATGCTTGAATAAAAATAAAAATTCTTACGGTTACCAAAAGGGATTCGAATTTAAAAGAAAAACTTTCAGTTTTCTCAGAAAATGAAAAGATCTTCCTCTTGCATTTGATATACTGTCACGAAATAATGTACGAACGCAGGTTTATCAGTTTATCATTACATTCAGTTATATTTAGCAGCAAATAAGGCTCTTTCTCGTGAGTTAAATCCCTCATTAAAGCCCTCGTATTTTACCCTGCCTTCCCTTCCTTTAAGTTTCATGCCTAATTTCGTTTTCATAATTATAACAAAAACTTTAAAGCCTCACAAGAATCCTCTTCATTACTGACCTGTTGCCTTCAATAGAGCCCTGTAGAACTTTCCATAACCTATTCCGGCGTTCTTTTCATTAATGGACAGCCGTGATTCGTTCGCGTTAACAGCAAAAACAGCAAAATCCATGGGTGGTCCGGACCTTAAAGTATCGCACAAGTTGGACATTTCGGGGAGACGAAAGTACTTCTGTTCCGAGTCTATGTCAAGGCCAGTTGATTTCTCATTGACCGCGCTCAGCAAGTTTTCAACGACATCCAGATTATACGTTCTGTCACAATTAAAAAGATGAAAACGTATAGGAGTACCTCTCTCTGTCTTTAATTCCAGTAGTTCCACAGACATGCTTGTCACGCTTAATTTCTCGGAATTTTATGCGCAGGACCATTTGGTTTCCAAATTTCAGAGACTGAATTTGCATAAGGTCATCGCGTGAAACTACCCTGTCACGTAATTCGCGGAGTTTGTTATAGGTGGTTTAATTATATCCCAGAACAGAGCTGGCTCAAACATCAAGAAAAGAAATTGATTCCTACTCTACAGAAAAATTTCGGTGTCTTTTGATGAACAAGTGCTAGAAAAGTGTGAGTATAATTTTGCACTTTCTCGGAAAACTGTTTGTGACGTCACATGATCATGGTTTTGCATCCTTGTCTACTTTGTGTCATGCGAAGGCATACGTGGTCTTCAATTTCTCATTCCTAAAGTCAAAGAAAGCAATAAATCATGTGGTAAGGGTTTTGAAATAGCTTATGGCTGAGCTACAAGACGAGATTTCTTCGCTTTGTGACAGGATACGCGATTACAAGATCGGAGACTTCGAGAAGTTTCATGATGCCATCGAAGGCGAAATGGAAGGTTGCTGTATTAATATTGCGGTCTTTGGCATGACTGGGTCAGGGAAATCAGCTTTGATTAACACAATATTCCAGTCATTAGGGTATCCAAAGGTTGCTGTTATTCAAAGCACTGGGAAGGAAGGAACGAAGGTTTTGGAAAGCTTTGTTCTTCCCGGTAAACAAATCACGCTTTTCGACACACGGGGATTTTTCGAGATGGATTTCAAAGAAGAGGGTAGGTCCTTTTTAATCCTGAATTTCGATGTATTAGATATTGGAAAGGTTTGGTATATTTACACATCCCTGTTTTCAGGCGTTCTGTTGGTGTTTTCACGATGTCTTTTTTTTCGCGTGGAAATCATTATTTGAGATAACTGGGAGTGCGTGACAGACATGTTTGCGTGAGCTAAACGAGGAGGAAGCGAGGTAAACTCGGTTGCGGAGGAAATAAAAGCTTGAGTAAGAAAGTTTTTAAGTTGGCTCCACTCGAGTGCGGATCTAGGTCGGCGGCGAGCAATCGAGTCTCCTGATAATGACTACCGAATTGCAGGTTAAACGATTCAACGTGGTTGTGAGAAATCTCACGTGTAAAATGCTCCCTATTTGTTGCTAGATCAGCACGAAAACATAGCTTTTAAGCTCCAGAACAAATTTAAATCAGTTGCCACCAGTCTCAGACAAATTATTGTTTTGTTGAGACCATTTTCAAGGTAAATAGTCACACCTTATGCCTGCAGGCAGCTTGTTAAAGAATTAACAAATGGTGAACATCACAGCGTACACTATTGAGTTATGGGTGCACGCGGGAGGTTGCTAAGCACGAGGCTTCAAGCGACTCCAGCTTCTTGAATAGAACTTCCAGCGTGCATCCACTACTGTATAGTGTGGGCTGTGGTATTTACCATTTGTTTTATAACATAAAAACCATTTCTTGCCAAAGTTTGCTTACTTGGAAACATTTGCTCACGTCAACAGCGCACACCCTTAAGCAAATAGTAGACACTGAATTGACCAATCAGAGCGCACGCTTTACTTGATTTATGTTATAAGGTGATTCTTTTACAATTGCTGTCCATTTTAAATCTTTTCTGAGATATTCTGACTCCTTTGAGGTATAATATTCAATTGACCTTGCAAAAGGGTTTTTATACATACCGCTTTTTAGAGATCTTTCACAGCTTTCCTCCCGCAACTTTTCAGAAATTTTGGAATGAATTCTTCATAAATTTTGGAATGAATCAGTCAAGGTTTTGAATCATTATTTCCTGTTCAGGGTTAAAAATAATCATAGAAAGGTGAATGTTTAAAAGTACTCGACGATGTACCCTCCTTTACATACTTATTGCAAACATATAATACAAACATAGGCGAACTATTTCGTATCCTAAATGGAATTGAGCGACCAGGAGATGACCTGAAACGAGATGAGGAAAGCGCTCGAAAAGCAAAAGCCGCTGGCCAGGGTGCCCACAAGCTTGAAAAACCTCCGATAACCGACCAAATGCACGTCGTTCTTTGGGTTATAAAAGCCATTGACATCAGATTTGGATTGGGTCAATACAGAGAGATCATCAAGTATGTTCAAGATCAACTGCGGGAGACCAGTAAGTAGGACATTTACAGAGAGGTAGTATACGACGTACGTCTTCTCATTTGTGAGCGCTCAAAAGAGTCTGTCAAAAATAATTAAATTCTAAATATTTAATCCGTATGGAACTGACGCTTTTAAATGTTGATATCATATCTTATTTCTAAAAAAGCTTTCACTGACGGGAATAATTCAAATTACGGGCAGGTGGACGGAATGCCTGACTGCATGCCTGCTTGACTACTTGACACCTTTCCAATTTGACAGGCTGACCGGCTTACGGAGTCATTAATGACCTTTTGGCCGGCTGGTTCGAAGAAAACAGCCTGGATATTAAGCTGACTCTTATACCAGGATAGGTATTCACTTTTAACATCAATGACATTAATGTGCATTATCTGAAATCTCTCTTCATTCTGTTGTAGTAATCACCATTTTAACTGTCTTAACGTTCGACGACGAAGTCCAGAGGAATCCAAACGCCGATGAGGAAAGGAAGCGATTGAAAGAAGCAGCTATTAAAGTCACTGGTAGTGACATGAGAAACGTGTTTATGATCGCCAACCCTTTACCGGGAAAAGATCTTGATCCAGTTTATAAAGAGCGAGTCTTGGAGCTGATGGAAAAAGCATTAAAGTGCGGAGAGCGATCCATCAGGATGCGACAAACTAAAAGGGAGAGTCCAAAGAAGCAAGTGCGGCATTCAGAGTGTGTAGCTAGTAATCTTAAGTACCCAACTCCAGTGGAGCACGAAGATGAACCTCCAATTGATCGTAAATACAAATGCTTGCCGTAAGTCAAATGTTATTATTGAGAGATCTTCATCAACTATAAACTTTTCTTATGTAATTGTTGTCTTTAGACAATATATCTAGAATTAAGTAAGAGAGAATTCAAATCACGAATAAAGCTGAGGGATACATATGATGCACGATCCTCGCAATAGATAGCGCTATTTAAGCAATAGCGAAAATCAGACCTGAAAAAAATCAGGCCTGTACGGGATTCGAACCACTGACCTCTGCGATACTAGTGCAGCGCTCTACCAATGGAGCTAACAAGCCAACTGGGAGTAGGCCGTTAAGTTAATTCGTAATAAACCCGTGAAAGTGATAAATCAGATACAATGAAATATATAAAGTTCATATATTTTGAACTGCGGTGTTAGATACATATGATGCACGATCCTCGCAGTAGATAGCGCTTTTTAAGCAATAGCGAAAATCAGACCTGAAAAATATCAGGCCTGTACGGGATTCGAACCATTGACCTCTGCGATACCAGTGCAGCGCTCTCTAGGTCAGTGGTTCGAATCCCGTACAGGCCTGATTTTTGTCAGGTCTGATTTTCGCTATTGCTTAAATAGCGCTATCTACTGCGAGGATCGTGCATCATATGTATCTAACATCGCAGTTCAAAATATATGAACTTCCTATATTTCATCGTATCTGAAAGCTGAGGGAATTATCAGGTGCACGTCTTACATTCTTTAGTACCTATGATTTAGCCCTGATAGGAAGTCGACTCAAATGTAGTAAAAGCTCTCTTTTCAAGAAAATTGTATACCTTTGTATAGACCTTTATGTTTGTTCATTTTGCCTCATCACTAGCTTGTTTGAGTGACATTGTAATTTTTCCAAAAACTTCTTGCATGTATTCTTTGTTTGTTTTATATATATATATATATTGTGTGGTAGTATAATATTAAAAGGAGTGCATTTATGAAGATGCGTTTGGTCATTGAGGTTATGGTACATGTAATTTGATGTCTAAACGTCTGTCTCAGAATCTCGAGTTACTATCAATTGTAGAGTCAGGGCATTAATTGGAGATCGGTATACCGCAGCTCAAGATCTTCAATTGACAGCTTCATTCTACCTATGTTTATAGATCAGAGGCTCAAAACCCTCATCATTATCCGGAGCAGACTCGTTCCCAATGAAACAAAATTACGGAAGTGGCAGGAATTTTGATATCTGAGCATGCTCGAAGTAGCCTCCAAAATGCGCGATTTTTTTGTGAACCCATGTATGAGATGAAACTAAAGCCTGAGAGTAGAAAAAATGGCCCTTATATTTATTTAATGATTTGGATAAAAATTAACAGACTTCTCTACATCCCATGGTCTTACCCCGGTCACACGCTTTTGAAAGTGACGTAGTAAATGTTGGATACGACATGCAGATTATAGGTCAGTAACAATTCTACTGCTGGTCTGAACTGTACACTGCATTTTCCCTAGAAAGTACACATTTTGAGGTGTCTGTTCTCAAATAGAGTTAATCCAGAGGCGGAGGGGTAGGTTTACTTTCACTGTAAGTTGGAAAACAACCGGACCCTAGTGCAGCAATGTTGTTAACGAACTGTACAATATATAATTGTTTGGAGGACTAATGTCGTTCACAACAACCCGGTAATGTGTTCCTCCAGGTTTTCTGTGTTATAGATAGATAAATATATAGATAGATAAGTTTCTTTCTCACATTTTCACAGAAAATCTTAATTACAATGTGGTTACAATTATTTAATAAATATATAAAATTACATGCGTGGATAGGGACTGGGCTACAATGGGTTTAGAAATACAAGATAATTAATTAAATAATTAAGAATTAACATTTAACTTTGTGGGTATACAAATATATATAAAAAGAAACTATTATTTCACTATATATCACTAATTCTACGTTGGGGGCGGAGTGCCATTCTTTAAATAAGCTGTCCACTATCTCTTTAGAAGGGGCCCATTGTCCAGACCTCTTTTCTGCCTCGGATTATAAAATCCTACCATAACGAGATCAGGTCTTCAAAACTAGTGTTGACTCGTCCATAAGCTTTCGCGGCGTGTGAAGATCGGGATGATCTTTTTTTGCGAAACCTCCGGAAGAGGCTGTGATCGGTGAACGGCACCATTTGTCTCGAAAAATGCTCTAGAGGGACAACATTTTTCTTCCGCCAAATAATACAGACCTTTTCTCTGAGTGTTTTAGTAACCTTTGCTGTAATAGTATCTTTGTCAACCGGACGATTATCAGAGCAGATGACAGTGACGGCTTTTTTCTGTGATTGCAACAACAAAAGTATTTAAGAACAACCTAACCTTTAAGAACAATTAGAAAGCTGAGAAAAAGGAGGCGTTATACATCAGCATGATGCCAAATTCCCTCTTTTCCTCGTCGATTAAAAAGGTAACACCATGACAAAAATTAAAAAAAAGAAAAATCTGTGCATAAAAAAATACATTCCCCTTTGGATGGAAGCTTTATATGCAGCCATGTTCACACGAAAAATCTTGTTGCATTTCAAAAATGATAACAATTGAATTTTTATTAAAAAAATCCGTATGAACACTTAAAATTCTTATATACTGGCGTCTATGAGAAGAGGGATTATGTCAGACAAATGAAGAAAAAAGAAGACTTGGACTGACTACAAGCTGAAGGATACTCTTACCAACTTTATCTCTTGCCTATAGTAGCCGGTCCCTGTAATCCGATGCCAACTCTCCCTGGACGGCCGTCCCATTCAAAAAGATGAAGTAGGATCTTATGGGATTGCTTGAAACAGAGTCTAGAGCTCCTTTCAGCAATTTCGGGGGGCTGTGGTAGAAATTTTCAACTTTTCCAGATAATTCATCACTGAGCAGGTTCTTAAAAAAAGATAAGTCAGTCTGATTCCGGCCATGTACAACTGACTTCGTCCCAGATTTCGATGGTGTCCAGTCCGTATCAATTGCATCTCCATAAGATGATTGAAGACAGCTTCTGATGTTGTAAACGAACGTGCTCCCATCAATTTAATGTAAACATAAGGGTCAGAAAGAGCCTGAAAGACATTTTTAAAGCAGTGTTATGAGCGTAGGATAAATATTCGCATTTTGGGTAAGGTCGAATGTATTCCTGACCCAGCATTTTCTAAAAACTTTAATACTAGTGTTAACCGGTTTTTACTCATTTGCTCAGAGATTGGTACTATTACAACCAAAATAATTCGCTAATGTAATACTGTAACATAATGATTATATATGTATGGCTGTATTCTTGAATGAGGAGCAACTTCTCATCGACTGCTTCCAAAAGTTCGTCAAGAAATAAACTGTGACGGATTAACTTGCCCATCTTCTCCTTGGGTTTGGCGCCAGAACCATGACATTCAGGTATGTCTATGTTGGTAGCTTGTTGAAGACCGGAAGTAGGCACATCATTTTGCCACCAACAGTTTTCAGCCGTATACTTTTCAAACATTTCTCTCTCTTCCTGTTGGATTTTTACCAAATATGCTTGAATTTTCTAGGACAAAAGAAAGGGAAAAGTATGATAAGACTGAGGAAAGCAGTTTTTATTTATTCCAAAGTGACTATTTTTACTGTGGGTTGACTAAAAGTGTTCCGTACAGGCCTGATTTTTTTCAGGTCTGATTTTCGCTATTGCTTAAATAGCGCTATCTACTGCGAGGATCGTGCATCATATGTATCTAATACCGCAGTACAAAATATATGAACTTCATATATTTCATTGTATCTCATTTATCACTTTCACGGGTTTATTACGAATCAACTTCACGGCCTGCTCCCAGTTGGCTTGTTAGCTCAATTGGTAGAGCACTGCACTAGTATCGCAGAGGTCAGTGGTTCGAATCCCGTACAGGCCTGACTTTTTTTTTTTCAGGTCTGATTTTCGCTATTGCTTAAATAGCGCTATCTACTGCGAGGATCGTGCATCATATGTATCTAATACCGCAGTACAAAATATATGAACTTCATATATTTCATTGTATCTCATTTATCACTTTCACGGCCTGCTCCCAGTTGGCTTGTTAGCTCAATTGGTAGAGCATTGCACTAGTATCGCAGAGGTCAGTGGTTCGAATCCCGTACAGGCCTGACTTTTTTTTTTTTTCAGGTCTGATTTTCGCTATTGCTTAAATAGCGCTATCTACTGCGAGGATCGTGCATCATATGTATCTAATACCGCAGTACAAAATATATGAACTTCATATATTTCATTGTATCTCAAAAGTGTCCTCTACCCTTTTTGATAAATGTGGAAATTTACCCTATGAAGAGTAATAGTTTAATATCTATGCCTGATGTGTCAAAAAAGGCTTGCTCAGGAGACTTGAACGGTGACCACTTACCTGCACTACAGGTTACTCAATGTATAATATTTTTGTATTAGCAGAAGGGTAATGATAATCTTCAAACCCATTACCTGGGGGGAGATACATCAATGTAGATAACACTAGTTAGCTCTTCTCAATAAGTTTTCCAGGAAATGCAAAGTAGCCGATAAGATAATTACTACAGAATCTATTAAGGGTTGATGCAATTTGATGATGTTTATTGCAGCACCTTAAATTAAGAAGGCGCACCTGCTTTTGATCATTTGACGTTTCACATTTCATGGACTCTGCCTCTCCTATCAGTTTAATGTAAAAGCTATGGTTTAGAATGAGCCTGAAAGATTTTTTCAATCCAGTGTTGTGAGCTTAGGCAAGGTATCCAGACGCTAGCTAGGGTCGAAATACACAGCTGACTCAGACTTTTCAGAAAGCTGAGACTTTTAGCCAGTATCAACAGGTCAGTTTGCCCCTGATTGCACGCATGTGCCAAGAGATTGGCAGTGATTTTTCAAAACAAATAAGAACTGAAAGAGCTAAAAGTGAAATACGCTGTTTATGGTTACCTGCAGTGCTTCGAAGAATCTATCACTATTATTTCGATAAAGTTTCCTGCAGTGACTCTCAAAAAGTTTTCATTGCCAGCTGCTATAATTTCTTGGCCGTGCAGAACTTTCGATGAAGTGTCTGGTTGTTCTTCTACGTTATTTTCCGATATTAGGCCTACTCTGGGACCCTAAGTAGCCGTAACTTTGGGTGACTTTAGGCTATTTAAGGCGACTTAAGCAAAATTGGCAGGAAAAACATTGCGACTTTAGGCGATTTGAGGCGCTTTGAGGCGACTTGAAGCGATTTTATTTTACTGAAGTGTTAAAAGGCGACTTAAGGCGACTTCAGCAAAATTGACAGAAAAAACATTGTGACTTTAGGCGATTTAAGGCGACTTTAGGCAACTTAAGGTGACTTAAGGCAACTTAAGGTCCCAGAGTAGACCTAATATTTCAATAGAGGCCTTGTTCCAACCTTCTGAAGTATCAGCAGTAACCGACGGCTCTATCTTGCCTCTTGAAGCTGTAAAAATATAATGATTAAATTGGAGACAAACGTTCATGTTATTTCTAAGTAGGTCGTTAGTAGAACCACATGGAGAAAAACATCAACTTCTGTCAGTTCCCTAAACGAGTTTCCATACAGCACGAAGGGAATGTTTAGGAACATAGGGCATCACTTCGTTTTGCAGCCAGACCTAACATCGGTAACACCTTGACAAGAACAACTCACAGGATTTATGCTGACAAGTGCTTGCCATTAGCTAGATTAACCATTATCTCCACAAGATCGCTGCATTGACTCCTCCAGCCGTAGTTTTCCCCATAGCATTCCCGTATCGTTTGACATTCTGCAATTGTTGCCTTGCGACCCTTCTGTTGAATACTCTTGATAGCTTCAGCCCATTTTCCTGATTGCTCAGAATCTACAACCCAGGGGATATTAGGAAGGATTTCTCGAGAGAGCCTCACCGAATCCACTGTTTCGGCTGACAAGGAAAGGCAGACCAGCAGATAGGGCTTCTAAGGCGGTCAAACCATTCCTTCTGCTCTCGAGAGTACGATAGCAAGATCTGCTATAGATAGCAGGGTAGCCAGGTCTTCCCGATTTTCAACAAAAGATTTCACAATCAGTTGCACCTTGCTTAAGCCATGCTCAAGCAAGTTTCTCTGCCACTTGTTTCTCAATTCCACATGGTGCAGCCACAGAACATTGAACTTCTTACCCTCAACAATCGAAAGCTTTACAGAGCATAATTCAGGAAAGATGGCTGGCGTAAGATTGAAAACATGTTTTCCAGATGAGCTAAGGTAACGGGAGTAAAACTCCCAAAGCCTCGGTCCAACAGCCACCACTAAATCAGCAAGCTGGCACAGTTTGATCTCAGACCACTGTTTTCTGTCGCCCTTGGATGTGGCATTGTCGCAGTTTGAGTACGTTTTAAACACTGAAAGTTCCTCAGGGGCAGTATGCACAACTTGAACCCACTTACAATGGTGGCTTTTCTTTATAACTTGAGGTTGTTTACCAAGTTTTACACCATGGCCAATGATAATATCTATGGGAAGATCTTTCAGAGGAAAACTTAGCCGTTCAACTGGACTGTACTCACACAGATCCTGTGGTTCAACGATACGCACATTACAACTACTACTTGCTTTTTTGTCGTCTTCTGTGCATTCTAGTACTAGGAAAGTCACTGACACATTGGGATGTTTAGCCAATTGTATTGCCAACTCTCTATTTATAGTCGACAGGCCCCCTTGTCTATTTATAGTCGACAGAAAACACTTTATTGAGCATCCCCAAAAAGGGCTTCTCAGCATCAGTATTAAAAAGAAAGTTAAATAGACAAATGAATAAATTGATTAGATCACTAATTGATAAAAAAAACTGTATAAAAAAACTATCTACAAAGATAACTAAATGATAACTACATACAATGATCATCATCTAACCCAGTTCATGTCACAAATCAGTTCTTTAAACTTTAGTATTTGTCATATTTCCCTAAGGTCTTTGTCTAAGTTATTCCATATTTTCAAGCCACGGTAATAAAAGGCGCATCGGTCAGCAGGGATTCTACAATGTGGAATATTGCTCTGAATTCTAAAGCATAGTTTAAAAGTAGGGGCAGATTAAATTTCAACAGTCATTTCGCTCTCTTTTTAGCTATAGTACACCAAACTTTTTTTAGTTCACTTTTTATCAGTACCTGTCGAAACAATGTCATGTTACCATACTTGCAATCAGTTCATATTATTCCTTATTGACATCACCTTATTGACATCACCTTATTGTGCCCAGTGCACAAACACAACAAATATGTTTTCTAAGCAGTTATCTGGTTGAGCACAATTTTAATTGCTACAAAATTCAGGGGAGTATCTGGTACAAAATGCATATGACTTTTCCTCTGTTTGAATGTTATTTCCTGATTACTATGTAAAAAGGGTCCCCAATAGGTTTTTCGGGAGCCGGGATTTGGCTTATTTGAAGGCCGGGACTCGAGATTTTGAAGGAGAAGGGGGACGAGATTCGGGATTGTAATTATGACCGGGACACGGGATTTGGCGATGTTAACAGGCGGGAATCGGGAAATGTCGGGAAATCGAGATTCGGGAATTCCAGAGGCTGAAATATGCAAAGAAAATCAAGCTGTCACCTTATCTTGCTCATCTTATTAACGTCGGAAATGCTCAGAAAAAGTCGAACAATGACCACGCTGCTCTGTGACCCCTATGGTGATCTGTGGTCTATTTTCGTGAACCTTGGACACCGTGGCCGTAATGAGAATCCAATTTGACAATGTCTTTGTGATCTTTGTTATTTGTTGACCGTGATATTTCTAGTATCAAGCTTATACATATCCTGATCGGTGCGCGTGGGATATTCGACGCGGGGGAGACTAGCTAAGTTATCGTTTGCGTAGTTTAACGCGCCCTAGCGATGTCAGTTAACATCGACAATGATGTTGTCGATGTTATTAGCTGCGTAGCTTTTATGAGAAGGGGAAGAGCGGATATTCGTTTCTTCGTAAGGAGAAATTTCGGGCACAACTTCCGCGGAAGGAGAAGGGAAGCAGTTAGGTAAGTTCTGTTTTGTTGCCTCTACTAATTTAGACTTTTGGAACTATTACATTGCGAATGAAGACAATGAATTGCGAGAACTTCGACAGTGAAAAATGACATGACATTAAGACAATAGTCTTAGAACTAATAACGACAAGGCCGACGATGATTTTGGTGGAATTCCGTCGTTGGATCGCGAGGCAACGTTTTTGCTTGGAACGGTTTAACGTTTCGGAAGAACTGCTCGCTTCAATAACAGAATTATAATAGTTTAATTGTAGCGAATTGCTAAAGAAGCTCCTAGATGATAGCAATCATCAAATAAACATTTTGCATTAAATTTAGCCGTAGGTGACCAAAGCGTACTATAAGAGTTTGTATGGATTTAAAATTCAAACTATCTCTGTTTTTCCTTTGAAAGCTACAATACAGTGACGCGTACTCTTTAATTCGCGTCAAAATCGGTCAAATGGTTAACAGAAGCGTTTCGGCGACATAAAGAGGACACCACTTAGAGAGGTTCGAACTCTATCGTAGCTTTTCAAAGGAAAACAGAAATAGTTTTCGTTCGAGATTGAAATCCATACAGGCTCTTATTTCAACCTCTTATAGTACGCTTTGGTTACCGGTGATCGATTACGGCATTTTGGGCCGGAACATGTAGCACTGTTAAACTGGGGTCGAAAAGAATATATGTTTCAGTATCTGTTGAGCACAACTGTACTCGATTTTATGGAATTTCCAGAGGATCGTTGCCATGGCTGAAAATTGTGAATGAGCAAACTGTCTTCTGAGTTGCGATTGACGGTGGCTTGCCATAGGTGTAGTGAACAGTGAAGATGCCGTGGTGCGTCGTGATGTGTATCCTTAAAGAGGAACTGAAGCCTAAAATTGGTATATTGCTTGCATTCATTTCTAGTTAGCTTTAGAGGAGTAAGATAAAGTGTCGATATTCATTTTCGTTCACTTCTTGTTTTTTACGAGAAAATTCCATTTGAAGTTGCCTTTTTCTCGCTTTTGGGGGGGAAAGACCGTCGGCTCAAAATAGGTCAGCAGCGGTCGTTTATGACGTCAGTGGGGGAACCAACTTAAGAAAAACAACTGTTACTATTTCATTTTCGTAGTTAGTCCTCATTACAAGTCATGCAACTTCGATAACTCCATAACCAAACCAAATTTCTGTAGGAAGAGTACGGGTTTATTATCTTTCTTCCTCACCAGTGACGTAAAAGCGAGCTAAAATGACCGCTGACATCGATTTTCTGAGCCGCCGTACTACGAGGCCAAAATACCACTTTAAACTATTTTTCCGAGGCGAAGTTGGGCCCAAAGACTGAAAAAAACCCTCGACCATTGCTTTTTGAACTATAAGCTGCAATTTAAGAATGGTTCACTTTTAGGCTTCAGTTCTCCTTTAATGTCTTCATTGATCGCTATCATCTCCGAGAGACACTTTTTTCAGGGATCGAAGTGATCCGGAAGGTGGGTGTTATCAAACAAAAGGGGCAAAACAGAAAAAAAGAAAACAAAAAAAAACCAGCTATAAAAATCATGAAAATAACTCATTGACTGACCAAACTCGTTTAAAACCAGTCATGAAAAACAAATGAACTAGATCATCGTTTTAGTGCAGAGAGATACAGCTAATTCAACTCATAGTCAGTGCTTGAGTCTGCTGTGAGGGAATCTGAAACGGAACTTCAAGAATCATCTTTGCTGAAGTAAGGAATTAAGAAAATATGACTGGGATCGGGATTAGCCGGTAGAAACCGTCGGGATCTCGGGATTGAAGGAAAATTCCGGTCGGGATGGCGGGATTGAAGAACCCTATTGGGGACCCTCTGTAACCTACATTATTACTTACTGAATAGGCCATTCATATGCTACAGTATATAAAGAGTACACAGAGACAACAAAAAGAGGTTCAATTAGGTATCGCAGGTACTAGAAAGATGCTCAGGAAACCAAGGAAGTGCATTTAGAATTTGATGGGATTCCCTTTATCGTTCTTGGCCATAACCTTTTGGAGTGCCAAAATGGTCCAGATAGCAACAGGGCACACTAAAAGAAAAACAGTCAACAAGCAAGAAGGTAAAATGGCATATATGTTTTGTTCCACAACATGTAGTTATAATTATATATAAGAATTGATTATAATAAACCACTGGTTCATAGAAGCAGATCACAAGATGTCATAAAGCTTTTAAAATTAACAATTATTCGCCTCAGGTTCGGTGAAAATCGTCGAATAATCCCCTCGACTTCGTCTCGGGGATTATTCGACAATTTTCACCGAACCTGAGGCGAATAATTGTTTGGGTATAATTTCAGAGCTGAGAAACAGAGAAATTTCTAAAAATCATAACATTTTAGTAACATTTATTAACATTTTATTTTAACATTTTATATAAACCGCCTGAAGCCGTTTATATAGCGTCATATAAGGAACCGCTCGACCAATCAGATTGCTGGAAACTCTTTGCTCAGCTCTGAAATTATACTAATAATAATTATCACTGTGATATCTTAATACCATAATACTAACAACTTACTATTGTCATTATTGCTATCACTATTTGATTTATTTTACATCGGGCACTTACACTATTGCACTAATGAAAGCTTTATATTAACAAGGACGGTAAGGTGAAAATGATTGCTGCTCCAAAAAGAGATCATGATTTATAGTCCAAAATACCAAGAGATGCAACTGCCCAGCCCAGGTTGTCCATGACCTATGAGAACTCTGTTGTAACAATAGAAAGCTCTTTCCATATCGACAGGTAGCTTACTACAATTCACAGGCTTTCCTAAATTCTTAGAATAAAATGTTTTAACCATAACCTTAAGATTTTCTTTCTTTTCATTCTTGTAGAATGACATACCTTCCCCGAGAAAACAATTACATCAACAGCTGATGGACACAGTGGAAAAGTGATAACACATGCTTGCCTCACATAAACAGAAATCAATGACGGAAATTAACAAACATCACCACAGTAAAATGGCAGCTCTTTCACAATGACAGGTTTTTGTCAACATTATATGATTGGGGATAAGGCCAAATTACAGATAGGTAATGTAATAATGTTCGCCTATTACATATCTTTTTAACAAGAAAAATATCTTGATAACAGTAAGCTTTAAGGTTCAAGTCAAAGGTTGTAACATTTACACAACATGTTGCTACGGTTGCACTTTCTGACATCTCCTTCGTGAAGGTTAGTGATGACTGAGGAAAGATATCATTTCCCAGAGGAAAAACTTGTGTCAGCTTGGTCTGCAGGTGATTAACGTTGTCACTCAAATCTCTTCAATTGTGACAAATATGTGTAGCAAGTGCTCTTATATTGCCGCAGTGCGTCCAGCAGACGGAGATGTGCTTCTGACTCTAATCTTTATAATGAAATAACAATTACAAAAAGTAGAAGCACTTATAAAATACTGTCCAAGACTTTTTCATGCAGTAACAATAAAAAAATCAACTTTTTTTGATGATATCAATAATTAAATTAAATTAAATTGAAATAGAATTATAAATTTAAAAAGTTACAAATTAAACAAATTCAAAATAGCGCCTGTATCTCTCTAAGAAAGTGTAAAACAAAAGGCAACAAATATACTGCTGGTGACCTTAAATCAGATGATTATGTAAATGAATTAACTCATCAAGATGAAGGATTTAGAGTATTAAGGAATCTAAGAGGATCACCACCTTCCTTTGAAAAATGCAAGAAAGACTTTTTTGCCATGATATGTCAGCTGGGTATTTAATTATCTTCAAAACCCAATGAAACGTAATGTATCCACAACTTATTTACAGTCTCCTTTGATTTTTTTTTTTTGGCATTTTTTTGGACGGAGATGAAGTTCCATAAAAATGGAACAAAAACTGAAAAAAATACACGAACCTAAAGGCAAGTTACCCGGCCACCTTTCAATAAAACAGTGTCGTCATTCTTGTTTCCTCGACGAAGTACTTAATGATTCCATCGATTCTCGATAGCTCTCCTTTGGATCGGAACAAAGAGCTGCAAATAACTGTGATAACTTTCTCACCTAGGGAGACACATCTTTAACAGCAGTTGGTAGAGATTTAGATATACTGATCCAGCCAAGAAATTTCGAAGTACCATCAATCTATGAATAGCTATGCTTATATAAGTTGGTTTTCCAATCATGACAGAGAAATAATTACAATTTATATTCCCTCCCCTCCCTTGAATTAGCAGATCAATACCTTTAACACGATCTCAAACTGTTAAATATTTAGGATTAGTTAT
Organism: Stylophora pistillata; assembly: GCF_964205215.1. NCBI lineage: Eukaryota > Metazoa > Cnidaria > Anthozoa > Scleractinia > Pocilloporidae > Stylophora > Stylophora pistillata. The sequence goes on from NC_142525.1 coordinate 34,120,467, forward strand.
CGATTGTTTTCTGTTCTGGCAGAAAAATAAACAGAAAAATAACCAGACTGATTATATTAGGTGTAAAATTACCAAAAGACTAAACATCATCGCAAAACTGAAATGACATGTAACAAATCAATCTCTTTTAAGTGTATATTTTGCAATTGTATATACTTTTTTTAACATACGGCTGAATATTGTGGGGTAATAATTACGAAGCTCCATCGTCTCAGTTGGTAAAGCAACAAAACAGAGCTGTAAGAATCATCAACAATGAACCACTTCGTGACCATGTTATTCCCCATAATGAAGACCTTGGCCTAATTAAGCTTCCGGACATAATTGAATTAAGTACCTCTCAGCTATATTACAATTATATTGTAGACAAAAAATCTTCTAATTTTGCATTGTCTTTTGTGTCCGAGATCCATGATTATGCCTCTAGAAGTACTACATCTTTGCAGTACCTGAACCCTAGCCCCTTCAGAATAAATTTTGTTATATGATGGTACTATTGGAATGGTATTCTTAAGTCTATACGAGAGAAGCCCACTAAAAAGACTTTTTTAAGAGCACTGTTCTTACATTACCTTTCTCAATACTGATTAATGTCTTCCTCTGACCATGTATTATTTTTATGTATTTGTTTAAGGTGTTATTCCTAGTCCCTCTCTTATATTTGTATCTTATGTTTGTATTGCTTCTTTTTACGATATGAAAAAATGTAATTTAACATAAAGGGCATCTAATTATCCCGCTATATTATGCCCTTCTCCGTCTTCTTATGTTTCTTGAGATTATTCATTAGGTTCTAATTTGTTGAAATGGAGGATATAAAAAAATAGAAAAAAGAATACCTAGGGAGAAAAAGTTTAGACAATGAGGACTTGATAGCCTATTTTCTCCACGAGGCGATGGAAATCGCGTTTGCTGTCTGATATTTTAGCCTTTATTAGATAGTTTTTGCCAAGGTTAAGCGTTTTAAGCTGTTGCTGTAAATTTTAACGGACTCCAAGAAAGCTTTAATTCAAGTTAGGGCAATAGAAACAAATTTGGTTCAAGGAAAATAGTGTACCGCGAGTAAATTTTATCATCACGCGGAGCAGATTCGTTCCGAATGAAACAAAAGGACGAAATTGGCAGGAGTTTTGACATCCTGGTGTGCTCGTGGTACCCTCTTAAATGCGCGATACTTGTGGACACAGCACTCTTTTTTTCATCTTTTCAGGGTATGTAAGGGACGAAACTGAAGCCTTTAGGTATAAAACGACAAATGACACTTTTACTCAATGGTTTGAATGTATAGAAATCAATCAGAGTACTCCTCATCTCATAGTCTTTTCCCAGTAAAACGCCTTTGAAAGTGACGTTTTCGTCACAAAAGACGCTGGATACATTATACGTCAGTAACGAATTCCACTGCTAGTCTGAAGTGTACACCGCATTTTTGCGCGCTAGAAAGTAAACATTTTGAAGTGTCTGTTCTTAAATAGAGTCAATCAAAAGGTGGAGGGGTAGGTTTACTTTCTCTTTCAACTGGAAGACAGCTAGACCTTAGTGCAGCGATGCTCTTCTAAGAACTGTAAAAGAACTGTACCATATATTTGTTTTGAGAATTGTCATTCACAACTACCCGGTAATATGTTTTTCCAGTTTTCCTATGTTCATGTATCAGTAATTCTACGTTGGGAGCAGAATGCCAATCTTTTAATAAGCCGTCCACTATCTCTTTCGAAGGGCTCCATTGTCCGGAACGCCTTTCGACATCGGGATATGAAATATTTCCATACCGAAGTCGGGTCTTCAAAACTAGTCTTGACTTGTCGATATGCTCTGATGGTGTGTGACGATCTGCATATCTTTCTTGCGAACCATTAGGAAGAGATTGTGATCGGTGAAACGGCACATTACATCCTAAAAATTTCTCTTGCGTGCGAAACTTTTCTCTCCACCACAGGACCCAAACTTTTTCTTTGAGAATTTCAGTAATCTTAGCTGTAATAGTGTCTTCGTCCGTCTGACGGTTATCATCGCATATGATAAGGACAACTTTTTTCGCTAAAAAGAAAAAAAAGATCTGCAAGGTATAGTAAGAATAGTCAATAACTGTAAAAACAAATGCAAAGAAGCTTATAAGGCAGTCTTTAAAATCAATTCTCCTGTTTTACTGGCCTATTTTGAAGGAAAACGCGGAAAACAAAAACAATAATCTACGCATACATAATATGCGTTGTTCCAAAATTGGATGGGAGCTTAACAGCAAAAAAAAGAAAAAAAAGAAAGAAAAAAGAAAACTTTACATCCACGCAATTGCAGAGTCCTACTTCCTTGTGCCCCCGAGAAAAAAATATAATCTTACCAACTTTATCTCTTGCATCATTTAACAGGTCCCCGTAATACGATGCAAACTCTTCCACAGAGGCTTTGCAATCCACAAAAATGAAACAGGACCTTGGATAGGATTTTAGAGCGTCTTTCAGGCCTTCTGGAGGGCCGCTGGAGAATGAGACCTTTCCTGAAAAATCGTCACCAAACAGGTTCTCCAAAAGAGATAAATCAGACTGATAACGACCAAGGACTAGTAACTTCGTCCTTGATTTAGAAGCTGTGAAAACGAACAAGTCAATGTAAAACCACGGGTTAGAAAGAGCCCGAAATAAATTTTTTCAAGTCAGTGTTATGAGTAATGCAAGACATTCACACTTTGGGTAAGGTCAAAATGTACATCCGACCCAGCATTTTCCATAGCCATGATACATGGAATATTACTACAAAACGATCAATGCGACAAAGTTTACCCACATTTTCTCAAAGAGTGGCAGTGGTCTTCCAAACACCATTACGACCAAAACTATGCACTAATATAATAATTAATGTAATGTAATATTAAAATTTTTCAGACTTTAGACATTTTACCCTAGACGAAGCTCAAGAGCGCCAAATTTAGGATTCTTTCCAAGAACGAGAAACAATTAATAATTTTACTTCGCAAATAACCAGCAGAGTCTCAATTGAACAGTTCTTTCTGTAAACGTACTTGTACTTATAGGGAAGAGATACCAATACACAAACAATTTCAAGGGATTAACGTACAAATCTTCTCCTTGGGTTTTGCCCCAGAATCATTTGACTCCGCTATGTCTGTTGCATCGGCATCCTTTTCTCCCTGAAAGTTTGCAGATGTAGGCTTTGCAGGTGTTTCACTCTCTTCTTGTTGGATTTTTTCTGGATGTGGTTCAATTTCCTAGGACACAAGAACAGAACAAAATATTGATTCAAAACTAGAAACCAGCTATTTTTATTTTATCCCAAAGTAACTCCTTATGACTGTATTTTACCCAAAAGTGTTTTAAGCTTCCACTTTGTGATAACTGTGAAATTTATGCTTTGGGAAGATAATGGCTCAATGCTTGAGCGTTCAATGGACACGAAAAAGGCTTGCAATAAAGACGCAAAGGGTGACCACTTACATGTACGACAGGTTGACCCAAAAAATGGTTGATTGGCTACTTCATCTTACAATGGTATTGCATTACTCAGCTTAAGGTAGGATAATAAGAATCAGCGCGCACGCCAACTAAGGGGAGTTACACGGTTGTAATACTTAATGTATCAATAAGTTTCCCGGGAATTCAGAGCAGCCCGATGGAAGAATTGGCAATAAGGCATTTAGAATTAAATGGTTGATGCACCTTCTTTTGATCATCTGCCTGAACTGCAGTTTTACACTTCGTGGGCTCTGTATGAGGTTTTTGTTCATATACAAATTTTTCACCCTTCTTCTTGGAATCAAGAAAATGCAGTATCGCCTCCTCGTGAATCTCCCTGTGCTTCTTGTCCCAAGAAAAAATAAACCCCTTTGTTCCATCCATGAATTCCTCTCTGAACTGAGAAGAAACTTTTCTCCGAACCCAACGCGATAGGAGGGATTCGTCTTCCTCAGTGGAATTTCTGTAGTTGTCATCCCCACCAATAATAACAATCACTCTTTCATCTGGAGGCATAACATATGTGAAAAAAAACAATACGATCAGCCGGGTGGTGAGGATTTCATCATACTTCTTAGGCCGGTCTCAGTGATGAGCAAACCACCCACAATTTCAAGTGGCTCACATATTATAAATGGTGAGCCTTACTGTTATTATTCTAGATTCATGCAAAAACAACATAGTTCTCACTCAAAAGTGAGGACCAGAAGGCTAATCCGCATGCACATGAGAATTGTAATTATCGTGCCCGCCATCATGAATGAGGTCTATACCAAGGAATCGAACAAAAATGATTCGTCAGGAAAAAAAAATAAAAAAACAAAAAACAGAAAGAAATAAAACAAAGCAGACGCAAACGACAGATAGACGGCAACACTCCTCTCGTTGACGATTGCAATTGGTAGAATGGATAATAAACATGAACTTCAAATTGCTCTAATAAGACAATGAGTTGATGTTTTCTTATGTTTAAATTTTTGGATAAAGCCAAGAATGATAGGGCGCATGGAAAGAATTAACGGGTGACTTGTGTCAGACTGCTACATTTTCCCTCTAAATTGTCTTGTATTCCTTGAGTACGGAGTTAGTTTGCGCTTTGTTCCACCTTCAAATAATGTAACTCTGATTCGTTTCTCTCACCGTCCACTTCCCAAAGGAAACAAAAGACAAAAAGAAAGAAAATAATACTACGATAAAAAATAAAATAAAAAGTTAGCTACAACTCCGACTTGAGCAGAGAGAAGTTTCATCTTGGTATTAAATTGAGCGCGAGCTGTCACGCACTGTTTCATTGTTTCTTTGTAAACAACATACCATGACAGCAGAAACGTTCCTCACTCTTGCTTATTTGTCCCAAAAAAATCTTACTTATGTCGTAGCGTTTTTCTTGTTTCGTGTCATTTGTGTTAGATGAGACTTGAAAATCACTTGGATTGTTTAAGAGAATTCCTAATGATAGACGATCATTCATAATTTCAACACTCACCCGTTGCCATCAGTAAAGCTCTGTATATCCTTGCATAACCAATTCCAGCGTTCTCCTCGTTAATCGACAGTCTAGATTCGTGTGCATTAATGGCAAAAATGGCATAATCCATTTTTTGTCCACTATTGGTCTGTTCATCAATAGTCTTGGCCAACTCAGACATTTGGTGAAGGCGAAAATATTCCTTCTTCGTCTGTATATCGATGTCCGTCGTTTTCCCTTTAATGGCGTTCAACAATTCTTCAACAACATCCAAATTATACGTGTTATCGCAGTTGAAAAGATAAAAACATTTTCGACTGCCCATCTTTCTTAGTGATTTGGTTCTTTTTGCAAACGCTTTTGAGGCAATGATCTACAGTCTCTACGGCTCCGGGTCTTCCGCTGTTTCGTAACTGCGTGAGGGTTTGGTCACTACGAAAATTTCGGAGAATAATTTGCATAACAGCGAGCGAATAAACTTCGGTCACGCAAGTCACCATTATTTCTTAGATTAATAACAGATCGATTCCAAAACAGGGTAATTGCTTTCAACAGTTATGAGTGTAAATAAAAACACTATACCAAATCCCGTTTCATGAAGACTCTTCGTTACGTTTCAAGGAACAGCTATCTGAATGACTCTGAACGTAAATTGGGTCTTCTCAGAAATCTGCAATTGTCACATGATACGTCAGCCGACGTCAAGCGTCGTGGCTACGGTATCATGGATCAGGCCTTCTGAGACAAAACTGTAACAATCACTGGTTTGGTTAGGATCTGCCTATTTCTTGGATATAAGTTATGGAGGTGCTAGGAGATGAAATTACATCGTTACGAACCGAAATTCTTGAATACAACATCGGCAAGTACCAGACGTTTCATGATGCTCTGGAGGGCGAAATGGAAGGATGCTTTTTAAATATCGTGTTCTTTGGAATGTTTGGCTCTGGAAAATCCGCTCTGATTAACTCTATTCACAAGGCTTTAAGTCTTGAAGAAGAGCCAGCTATAATTCAAAATACCGGTAAGGATGGAACGAAGGCTTTGGAAAGTTTTGTTCTTCCGGGAATCCCAGTCAAGCTTTACGACACACGGGGATTTTTCGCAATGGACATCAAAGAAGAAGGTGGGTTTTGTTGACTTCAACTACCTGTTAAAATGCTCTGAATAGTAAATTGTACATTCTCGTGGGCTCATGAAAAACTCTTGTCGTTTGATTCAATCCTGTCTAGTGAAATAAACGCGATTAAAATCGGAAAATTGTCCACAGGTTAAAGTGAAACCGGAAGGGAATGAGCTAGCGAGATTTTTTTAGATTTCATATTCGCCGTTGCGTGATGGCTCTTGAACATGTGCTTACAATTTCAGTGAAATCTCACGCTGGATATTTAACAGCTATTCACCGAAGTGGAATTGGCTAAAGTGGTAAGCCACTGACACTGAGGTGAACAAGTCTCTCAGTATAAACTAAAACAGTGAGATAATATGGCACAAAAATATGACTTTAACTCATTAATTCCTTTAACGATTATAATATTTCCGGGCGCAAATCCTGCACGGGTCGCCCGGTGGTGAATAGCGAAGGATACAGTCAGGGTTTAAGAGCTAACCAGAGAGTACACGTCCCTTTAACGCTATCTACTGTTTAAACCAGTATATACTTATAGAAGTTACCTTGCAAGTTGTAAATTACAAACAAGGTACTACCACGTATTAAGCCCATATTCAGGTCCATTAGGTGCGGGCGTAATATGGGTAGATGAAGGAGAGAAGTGATCGGAAATGAAGATTGATATGGGAATAATCAGATAAGAAAAGTTATATTGAACTCTAAAATTAAACGCGAGGAGAAAAGGGGTAAAGGAGACGATAAACCGATTTTATAGAAGTTTTAAGTAATATAAAGAAGTGAAATACTGAGATAACAAATAGAAACTGTTTGATACTCCACCGCCTTGGTATAATCATGTTATGATCGTCATACTTCATCTTCAATAAGTTTTAGATTTCCTCATTATATGAAATGATGATGATGATGATGATGATGATGATGATGATGATGATAATAATAATAATAAATATTTATGCTGGATGACCATTTCACTAATAAAAACTGCTATTAACATGGGTCCTGCGTACAATAAAGAAATAAATTGAAAATATTTAGAGAAATAACTTGTGGCCATTGCCTAGAGGCACTTTTCATCCAGTTTAACGAACGGTTGTGGTTTTTTATACGTCTCGTAAGAGTGACCTACCTAATTTATTCGTGTTTTTCTTGTTGCCATGTTCCCACCAATCAAGTAGCTTCTTTTTCTGCCTTTAAAAGCACACACAACCCACAATTCCTCTATTCGCTCCGACGAACGGCTAATGCTCGAAACGTCAGCTTTTATAATCGTAACGGTGGCCAATTTACCATTTAAACTTTGTTGATATATTCAAATTATGACCTACTCCTATGTTAGTGGTTTTAATTCTTAATTAAATCTTACATCATCTTAGTTACTGTAGATGGCATTATCTCAACTTAGTTCTTTTTACCTTCAGTTTCTGTGTTATACCTGCAGCTTAGCTGGTTCTTACTAAAGCTAAGTGTATATGTACAATAAATTTGACTTGACTTGAATCTCAGGGGAATATAAAGTGGATTTTGTGAAAGGCACAACAGCTTGACATTATATCCAAATATCTTAGCCCGTATCTATGATGATTATTTTTATTCAACATGCTTGTCGCTTCAGTAAAGGGGTAAAATTTTTATCACCTACACAAATGTTATTGTTTTCAGCCGAAATTGCTTGGTAGTGTTATAGACCACTTTCAAAATGGCAAGGGTTTTTATTATTATCACATGTGCGTGCAAGCCAGCTTTCTTGCCCTCACTATTGGAGTTGGAATTAGTCCCGCCATTTACGAAAGATGTAAAGAGAAAATGGGTTTTTAGCTTGAAAGGAGACCAAAGGGTGGGAACTAGGAAAAGTGAGACTCAACATAATCTAAAATGAGAGGGCAGATATAGAAATATGTAAATCCAGAAATAAAGTACGTTTACTTAAAATTATAACATAACCAAAGTAATGCGCGCGCTCTGATTTGTCAATTTATCGTCCCCCATAGGCTCATGGGTGTACGCTGCTGACGTGAACAAAAGCAAAGACTATTTTTTCGCGCGCGCTTGTTTTTTCTGGTCACGTAAGATTTGTTAAATAAAAGGGAACTCTTAAGCTACAGTGTATCAATTTTATGTTATAAAACAAATTGTAAACACCACAGCGTACACTATTGAGTTATGGATCCACTTGGGAGGTTTGCTAAGCACTCAAGAAGCTAGAGTCGCTCTCGGCTATCGCCTCGAGCGATTCTTACACTTCTTTCGTGCTCAGCAACCTCCCGCGTGCATCCATAACTCAATAGTGTACGCTGTGGTGTTTACCATTTGTTAATTATATTTGTCATTGATATACGCAGGGGAGCTGTTTCGTATTCTTTTTGGCATTCACCGACCTGGAGAAGAACTGAAGCGAGATCACGAAAGCGCTCAATTGGCAGAAGCCGCTGGTCCTGCTGCCTATAAATTAGAAAAACGCCCGCTGGTCGATCAGATGCATGTTGTGTTTTGGGTAATAAAGGGTGTGGACATCAGATTCGAGAAGGGAAAATACAGGGAGATTATTACGTTTGTTCAAGAGCAACTGAAAAGAGCAAGTGAGTAGATCCTATTTTAAATCATTCTGAGTAAGGATATGGTGAAAGCAGATATCCCTCGTCCCTCAATGCTTTGGTTTTCCTTTCTGACTTATTTCTCATATGGAACCTCACTCCAAACCACTTCAAATCAGCATAGTAACTGTTGGTGATGCCAATTTCTGCATTATAGGCCTTAAATGTACCTTTTTCATTTATGGCGAGTCTAATTTCAGTCTCTTACATGTTTTCCTATGTAGCCTTCGACTTCAACAACATGTTTAAAACAAATTATTTTTCATTCAGAAGTAGGCCAAGAAGGCTAATCTGCCTGCACGTAAAAAAAAAATAACATAGTCATGTCCAACATTATCACAGAGGTTTGTGGAGATTATTAAGAGAAAAGAAAGTGAGGAGGCTCTCTGTTTGACGAGCCACACTGATTAAGTGAATTTAAAGCTCAGCGTTGTTCGTCACATGACTATTTCGTCATCTTTTGCAGTAATAACAATATTTACTGTCATAACGTTTGATGACGAGATTCAAAAGAGGCCCAACGCCGATGATGAGAGAGAGAAATTGACAAGTGAAGCTATTGAGGTCACCGGTGGTGACAAGAAAAAAGTGTTCTTTATTGCCAACCCAGCACGAGGACAAGATCTTGATCCCATTTACAAGAAACGTGTCTTGGAAATGTTGGAACAAGCATTGGATTGCGGTGAACGGTCGATCAGGGTGCGGCAAACTAAAAGAGAGAACGGTAAGAAGCAGGCACGGAATTCAGAGTCGGCAGTTGATGGCCTCAGGTCTCCAGTCCCAGTGGAGAATGACGACCAACCTCCGCTTATTCCGTTTAAGAGTTTTCCGTAAACCCTTCACTGAAGACATTTTTCCTAATCCAAAACATGATTCAGTTACTAGTTAATCGAAAGTTCGGAAACCAACTGAAGTACAGGCAACCTAGATGTGAAGCGGAATAGTTACGGTCTTTAAGAGCTGGGAGATACAGTGACCAATATGTATGTCTATATATGTAAATATCAGTATACTTTGTTGTTTTCATAGCCATCGGATTCATTCTCTCTTTCAGTCACAGCATGTCAGTGCATGAATTTTAGGTTATCCGTGGAGGACATATAAACTTGTAATCGTTACACCTAGGTTGATAAGAAAATAAATAATTTGGATATATCAACAAAGTTGAAATGGTAAATTGGCCACCGTAATGATTACATAACGTTTCGAGCGTTAGCCCTTCCGACGAAGGGCTAACGCTCTGATTAGAAACGCTCTGATTAGAAAATAGCTAACGCTCTGATTAGAAAATAATCAGTAAACACACTTGCTAAGAAATTTGGATGTTTAACAGGACAAAAAAAGAAGCTTTGGCTCTACTTTGTTCCGTTATAAAGCACTCAGGAAGGGGCTATAGCACTCAAGAAGGAGAGAAAACACTGGACTTCGTTTCATGTTTCCCCTACACTTCTATCGTGTTCGTGTCGGGGCGAGATCAAGTTCGTATGGACGTTCCGCGAATTCTGTGCAGAAAAGACTAGCAACTGATTTTAAAAAGCTGAAAGCGTCACCCTGTGACAATACTTCTACTTTACCATGCTTGAATTTAATTTCTTTGTATTGTTACACCTGAGAATATTTCACTACCATCCGTGCTACAGGATCTGAAGAATAAATAAGTTTGAAAACTCAGAAGATCTTTATGGGGCTTGAACTTACTGTCATAGCTAGATATTAAATGCCTGCATGCATATTGGACTGTGCGCTCACTTTCATAATGTTTTCCTTTTGCCTGACCTGATTATCAACTGGTGTTGCTCAGTTGCATTTATTGATTACATGAGTTACTTCTCCTTAGAATTTAGCTCTAATCCAGTGGTAGCAAGACCTGATGAGACTGTATACAAACATCCCAACTGCGCATATACATGTTTTCATGCAATTAAAGATACTCCACATATAATACTTAAATTTTTGCCAACGATTCATTTTTACGACGCAGCTGGCCCCGCCATCGCCATCGGCAGTGAACTGCACCTCAGCATCAGGGACCAAGTTCCACTTTTCTTCCAGGTCCCGAGCATTCATTTCAGATGGCTGCCACTCTTCCTGCCATTCCACGACATCTTTCCCTTCAAGAGAGACTTCTCCATATCGCAGGCGCGTCTTAAGCAGCACGGTTCCTTTTGGGTAGTTTACTAGAGCAGTGACTGAGGAGATTGCTGGATATTAAAGTAATAACTGTGATGAAAATGAGTGCAGTTGACACCACCGGTTGATGGTGGTTCGACCGTAATCAAGCTATGCTTTTTTAGACTCACCAGTGGCTCGTCCGAGTCAAAATATGCTTTCTATATAAGTCAGCGTGGGGCTGTCCAATTTATTTATAAATTGATTTCGAGAAAAAAAATTAGAAAAGCATCTGCGGAAAGGGAGAAGTAGAAGGGAAGCCTAGAATACTGACCACGAAAAAAGCATAGCAGTACATTTTATTTTGTTGAAATTGATAATGCACGCTGACCGGAACCGCCGCTTTTCTCTTATCGCAGAGAGATGATGATAATTATATTTCATAGACAATATACGTGATTTAAAAAACTACTAAACATTTTTCTCATAGCCCTAAAATCATCAACGGAAGGTCTTAAATACTGTTACAATTTAGCTTGTTCAAAAAGAATCAGGTGATAACTTTGGCTTCTAAGATAGCATAATAAGTTACTGACCTCCATAGCGGTTTCGCCTTTCATTCTCGATATTCACTTCATCATTCTCCACAAGTGGATCAAGATCGCCTTCTTCTAAAACCTGTTCAGGGAAATGATGTAGCATTGACTCCTACGCGATATTCTTCATATTTCTTGGAAATAATGATAACTTGTAAGCATAGGGAAAGGGAGAAAGACCAGCTTGCTTCAATTTACCATCAGAAATGCAATAAAAGAATAGCGTTTTGCACCACCCTACCATATCATCCTCTCTTGGAGCGGCTGCTGACGAGGTGACCTGGGGCTCAGGGGTAAGCTTTGGTTTTGGTCGATATTGAAACTTCTGTCCTTTCTTGTTTGGATCAAAGAAGTGTAGAAGTGCCTGCTGGTGGATCGCTCGGTGCTCTTTGTTCCAAGACAAAATAAAACTTTTCCTTCCATCAAGATACTCGTCATCAAACTGCGAGGCCACTTTTCTTCGTGCCCAGCGTGAGATCAAAGACTGTTCCTCTTCGTTTTCATCTAAGTAATTCGTGTCTCCTGCGATTACTATCAACACTTTGTCTCCTGAGTAATCGAAAAAACCATTGTAACTAGATATTAGTAATAAAAACAATGCTGGTGTTAAATATCATCGATGATATTTAAAATGACGATGACAGCGGCAGCGACAGTGACAGCGACAGCGGCAGCGACAGTGACAGCGACAGCGACAGCGGCAGCGGCAGCGACAGTGACAGTGACAGCGACAGCGGGAGCGACAGTGACAGCGACAGCGGCAGCGACAGTGACAGCGACAGCGGCAGCGACAGTGACAGCGACAGCGGCAACGGCAGCGGGAGCGACAGTGACAGCGGCAGCGACAGTGACAGCGACAGTGACAGCGACAGCGGCAGCGACAGCGACAGCGGCAGCGACAGTGGCAGCGACAGCGGCAGCGACAGTGACAGCGACAGCGACAGCGGCAGCGGCAGCGGAAGCGGAAGCGACAGCGGCAGCGACAGCGGCAGCGACAGTGACAGCGGCAGCAACAGCAAGACTTTGATGAAGCCCAGTGTCGAAAGTGAAAGTAGTTGAATTATGGTAAAATAATACAGTAAACCCGACTTTAAAAAGCTTTCATTGATGCTTCAATAGAAAGTGCAAAGTCAGACTCAACTTACTATTTTATGTTTGCTGTGTAACACTGAAACGGATATACATATGAAAATACGACTTTTCAAACGCTTCCGCCCTTGGAATACTCACCCGTGGCTTTCAATAATGCTTTGTAGAACTTGGCGTAACCAATTCCAGCATTTTCTTCGTTGATCGAGAGACGAGATTCATTTGCATGGACCACGAAAACGGCAAAACTCATTTCTAACAGCGGAATCTTAGTGTCGCAAATTTCAGACATGCTTCTCAATCCAAAATATAACTTTTCAACATCGATCTTCATGTTGTGCTTCTCTTCCATTTCAATCAGAAGTGTTTCTACTTTTTCTAGTTCACATGTTTTGTCACAGTTGAACAAGTAGCCCTTCATCGATTCTCTCTCCATTGTCTCCAGTTGCTTTGTGCTTTAGGAGGGAGTTTTGTGATAAGGAAATTAATGTTTACCACCGTTTTGTGAATCATGGAATCGATCGTTGCAGATCGATTTCTTAGAAAGGAGTTCAATTTTCACCAATCATAAACAATAGCTTGCCATGTTGACTTTGTCACGTGGCTGAAAAAAAAGCCTTTGCAAATAAAATTGGAAACATTGCAGTGATCCATCGTGGTGATCACTCTGTACCAACTAAGAAGTATAATCGTTTGTCTCTCAATGTAATCATCACCAAAAGTCACTTCAAATTTGGAACCTAAAGCCTTCTAGAGAAACCAAATGAAGATATACGATAGTGTCTTCTCAGCAGCGTCTACTCGCGAATTGAAACTCAATAAGTAACATTATATACCGCCAATAGGTTTGCTCTGATAGACTCGGAGATACACATAATTATATTTCATTGAGGCACACAAGCCCTAGCTAGCATCAAATCATTTCTCGACCCTTCCTGTTGTTCCAAATTAGGAGTGATTAAGGACGAGATGTTAGACGAAAAAACCGGAAGTAGCGAAGAGATGAAGAAATTTATTGCGTGACAGTTTGAAGTTCTGAGAAAGGCGAATGAACTTTGTACTGACTGAGACCTTTTCGCTCGTAAACGAAGTTTTGAGCTCAGCGAACGGAGACGCATACATTGAAGGTTCCCTGAAAGTAAGAATTGTCGAAACATGGCAAGCCCAGAAAGGTTGATAAAGTTCCATCTTTTTAACTGTGATGAAACTTATGAGTTGGACTCAGTGGAAACCCTGTTGCTTAAAATGGCAGGCAATCTTAACCTCAAAATATTTGTGGATAAGCGAAATTTTCGCCTTCGTGAAATGTCGGATGTGTGTGAAAACATTATTCCTCAGCTACAGATGGATTATGCCGTCATTGTAGTCCATGCACATGAGTCACGACTCTCCATCAACGAAGACAACGCTAGCATTGGTTACGCGAAGATCTACAGAGCTTTGCTGCGAGCAACTGGTAGGTCGACTGTAAACATTGAAATGATTGTCTTGATATTTGTGCACTGACAATGTATTGCCTTTTTTCTTGGGGTGAATTATTCATATGTTGTCAAATGTTTATTTGCAAAAGTTACATCCTGCTGGCTTTGGCGAAATGGAGAAAGGAATAAAAGTGAATTCGTCGTTACTGCTATTGATAATAATAGTGATGCTAAATGACCCATGCAAAAATTCTGATGTCTGATCAATGACCTGTACTTAATTTAAAAATACTCTTGAAAACCATTTACATTCAAATGCAGAGAAATTCTAAATCCATGGCCCATTAAGGTGAATTGAACATCTTAGAGGTGCTCCGAATGACAACCGTTTTTATTTTATACAGCAGGAAAAAACCTAGGTCGAGATGCTTTACTTTCAGATTAAAGTCCATCGCGATGCGTAAGAACTTTCGCTTTCTAGGACACCACGTGCCATAATACATTGCGAGTCCCTCACCTGTCTTGTCGTATGATTCCCAGTGGAAGAACGTCCGTCATGTTCGTTTTTCCTTTCCTAAATACTTTCTTCTGCCCACAATAAAATGAGTTAAAGCGAAAAATAACCACTTTCCGTTTCGATTAGATATTATTTGAGATTTGACTCTTTACCGTCATGAGTATAATAATTCTTACGACCTATCCACATTTTGCCTTAAGCCCCCGGACTTTGTACTTTTAAAGAAAGAAAATGAAACTGAAGGAAATATTTTAACGTTCGGCGTGCTGATCTGTCAGGAAAATTTGTGTTCAAATAAAGTGAAAGACTTCTTTTCTTGAATCTTAGCTCTTAAGGAATATGCATCACTAAAACAAAAGGAAAAAGATCTTCAAACCCTGATTCATTGAGATTTTTACTGGGAACAAAATGTATTAGTGACGTAATTGTACAATTAAATCTTCTTTCAGGGTTTCGGTTGTTCATAGCCTATATGACATTCGGTTGAAGCTCTCAAAAACAAGAAACTCTCTTCCTCTACCGCGCCCGTCTACAAACGTCAAAACTTTGTCAAATCGCTCAGAAATGATGATGTGTTTTATGCTGGAGATACCCATGGACTCCAGGCAGCTCACAAATAATCAAAAACCATAAATAATAAATCGGAAATATTTATTCTAGGCCATTCATTTCCTTGTAACTCTAAATTCCCTCCTTACTTCTTCCCCTACAGTCTCTTCTTCTTTGTGGGTTGGGGTGATGTCATCCTGTGGAAAGGGGTACATATGCTAGATGAGAGATGTAGAGCGTGTAACCTGTCAACCAAGCAATAAAAAGTCACTCTCGGTTATACTGTCTCTTATAATATAATAATAATAACTTACCTTAATTGAGGCTCCCCCATAGGGGCTTTTCAGCCACAATGTAGTTTTAACTAAGTACTTAAAAATCCCCACTGGCAGGAGGCGACCAGTGAACTATTTACAAAGCGCAGCCGAAGAGTTGAACTAGGGGCAACCGAGAACAAATCCATTGAGTGGCAGGATGGAGGACTTGAACCCGGGCCACCGGATTTCAAGTCCAGCACCCTAACCACCCGGCCACGCCACCTCCACCTTAATGTAAGGGAAGTAATGTGTAACACTACGTGTCCTGTACTTATAGGAGACAAAGTCTTGATCGTCATCGGTGGCGACGATAATTACAGAGGAGACGAAAAAGAACAGGTTGTCATCTCACGCTGGGCACGAAGGAAAGTGGCGTCACAGTTTGATGAGGAGTATCTTGATGGAAGAAAAAGTTTTATTTTTTCTTGGAAAGAAGGACACAGAGAAATCCATGAAGAGGCTTTGGAGCACTACCTCAACCCTAGTAAGAGAGGAGAGAAGTTTCAGTATGAGCCAAAACCAACGCCTGCTGCTCCTGAAACTACTGATAGTTCAAAGGGGGTATGGTCTATGCTTATTTTCTACTCATTTGCAATCTGCAAGATTTTTCTCTTGGTGAGAGAAAGTTGTTAATTGAATACTAGAACCAGTTGTTTACTTAGTGCCGAGAAGCAAATTCATTTTGTCGCAGCAGGGGGTTTTGCTGTTTCCTTGATGAGCAAATTTTATGTGTCAAATCTAGCAGAGAAATCAAATAACTTGAAGTGAGGAATTCTGCAGCCGATTCTTCCTATGAAGAGGTGCACGTATTGTGGCCAAAGTCACATACATAGTAGAACCATCAGACTTACTTCCTTGCCTTTCATTACAATCATATGAATGGCGAATTTGATACCCAGATACTTTATTGCTTTAATCTACATTTATTTCCTTTGTTTTGGTTTTAATTTTGCCTTTTTTGTTTTGGTTTCACTTAGTTTAGTTTTTCAAATGGTCAATCAGTTTTTTGTTTTCGTTCCATACTGATTCGTCCTTGTATCCTTCTTCTGCATTAGTCCTCTTCCTTCTTTTTTATTTTTCATTTCTTTCTTTATAATTCATTCGCCGTTCTCTTCATTCATTTTGTGACGCTGTAGGGGATCGATGATGACAAGGAACCTCCTCAAGATAGATACTGCCCTCGGCAGGAAAGTGGTGAGTTCAAAGGAATCGAGTTGTGTGGGTAAAGTTATGTCTGAGTGGATCGGTCCACGGTTCAAGAACTCCTGTTATCAAAGTTTATAAGGAGAGATGGTTGCTCTCTTTGAAAATGCTTCAGAGAATTAAAGATTTCCTCTCATTTAATCCTCACTAAGAATAGTTATTTGGCATTGGCGTCCGATTAACGAATAAACTCTTTATCAAAATTATAATAATTTCTCTTACTAAAAGTAGTTCGAATACAAGAAAACGTTTGCTGAAACCCGTGTCACAAGTCTTAGTATGGTGCTTACTGTAAAGAAATTAAAGGCCCCAAACGAATTTTATTTTCGAAAAAACTTTAGGGCTCACAAGACGAGGACCTGTCGATGCCTCACCGTGCTATCTCGAAGGTACCGTTCTGCTGGACACGATCATGTGTTTTGGAAGAATCTCTTATGAAGAAGAAGACTTGAAGGTCTGGGATCGCAGATGGCAGCCGTCTGAAACAATGGTTCGCCACCTGTCGAACGATTGGATGTTGAGACCTCTTGCGAACGTTAGATTTGTTGCTACAGCCAACGGTGGGGTATCTTCTAGTGTGCGACCTCAGAATGTCTTGTCTTCGTTATTTTCTTACAGTTTATACATACGTTTTTTTCAGATCTTATGGACTTGCATGTCGACGTTTGAGTTTTCTGGATATTTTTGTGGGTGGTATGAGTTGTTTATAGAAGAGGTTACAACGAAAGTCGAGCGATTTAAAACCACAATTAGCCAACCAGTAACCTGGGCTTTACAAACAATGAGAAAATTATATTGACTCTTGCAGAAATACTGATTAGCCGACATTCGATGTGCATTTATCCTATCATTCTAAGATCATGACTGACAGGTCATCACGATTACGTTTGACCTATATCTCGGGGAATTATGATATATAGTCAAGGTTTGTACTGATGTGAGTATAGAATTTTACTTGGAAATTCATGATCCTCCTCTCAGATACGATGATCATTTTACTTTACCACAATAGCTTTCAGGCAACAGTTGATTTGATGATAAAAATGGCTAGTATACTGGCCTCCGGATCGACATGTCCGGGCCCGAGGTTTATTTCAGTTATCGAGTTGTGTTCTTAGCTAAGACACCTTACTCCGGCTCAGTACATCAGTCCAACTAGGAGTAAAAATAGTTTCAGAAAACTTTCAGGGAGACTTAACGAAATGCTGGGCGATAATCGTGATGGAATGGCAATCTACTCACGAATGTTTTTTTTTTTTGCCACAGAAATCAACCAAAATATGCTCAGCCAGGATAGGCTAATTGATACCTAAGTTAACTTTATCTTTAACTTTTCGATGCATGAAGGTAATCTTGTAATACATCTTTCGACGTGTTTGTACACTTTTGGCATGTGATTGTGGGAGTAGTCCGCTACTTTTGAATTTCCTGCATGAATGTGGTAAACCTGCCTAATAATTAATTGGATAATAAGTTGTGCTTTCGATTAGTTTAAGAGGACAATCGTTTGTTTTCTTTAAGGGACAATTCATGTAGTCGAACTGAGCAGCTTTTGTTTTCAAGTTCGGTCGCTTCCGTTGTTATTCATTATGTTGGTTATGTTAGTTGCTCTTTTGTTGACTATCTTGGTCTTTATTATTAACGAATTAGTTATAACGAAATAGTAGTCTTGCCAGTGTGAATACTGCCTCTATGATGTTTTTCCGGGCTATGATAATAAAGTGCCAGTTTGAAGGATACCTCGATTTTAGAGTGATCTTGCTCGTTTAATAAACTCGACGGGGATGCAAGCCATAGGGAAGAAGAAAGGATGAAGAATTCACTTTCTTTAACCTGGAAATCAGCCATGACGTGAATTTTGTAGTGTATCACTACTACTTACACGAAAGAACATGTGCCATAATAAGCTAAATGTTAATGCATTCTGAAGCTTCTCAGTCTTGACGACCTCAGAAATCGGGAATTGGAAGATATCAGAAAAAATATTTACTTGAACTTCGTTTGAACCGAATGGTCCTTATAATTAAGCATAGTTTTGGTACACAACACTCAGACCCTGGCCACCAAGTAATCATTTCTCGATTCAGATGCTTTTACAGAGACGAAAAGAGAGGAGCAACACTGAAATCCAACATAGTTCAGAAAACCGGAAGTGTTAAAATATCTAGTAAAGCGAGTGTGTCGCGTGACGAGTTGAATTTCCGAGAAAGACGAGTGGACTTTAGACAAAACCGAATGGACGCCATTCAATAGTAAACCAAGTTTTGTAGCAAGACAACAAAACGTAGGCATCGAAATGACGTTCCCGGTCAGGTTGATGAAGTTTAGTCTCTTTAACTGTGATAAAACGTATAACTTGGACTCAGTAGAAACCTTGCTGCAAAAAGTGGCAAACAAACTTAACCTCAAAATGTTGGTTGATAAGTGCTACTTTGGCCTTCGTGAAATGTCGGACGTATGTGGAAAGACTATTCCCATGCAACAAATGGATTATGCTATCTTCGTTATCCACGCAGACGAATCTCGTCTCTCCATCAACGAAGAGAACGCTGGTATTGGCTACGCGAAAATCTACAAAGCTTTGCTGCAAGCGACTGGTAAGTCAAATAATTGCAATGATGAGAATGTGTATTGTCATTGTTATCTTTTTTTTTGGTCGCTTATTGCATTGAAATATCGAAAGTAATTTAAGGGATTATAGAGTTGTATACTACAAAAGGAAGCCGCAAAGGCTTCAAAGCAAGAGCTTTAATATTAGCACACAAAGCTATAGACTCGCTCGCTTTCCCATTCGCTCTCTATCCTTAAAGTTCCCGGATGTACTTGTTTTTTATTTGATTCTGCTGGCCTAGTATACATTGTACTACAGAGATTCAGTTCTTTCTTCTGTAAATGATCGAAATAGTTTGGCACGTATTACTTGAAGCGACGTGGTTCACGATTGTATTGCCGAATTGTTCTAAGATCTGGCTCTTACAAAAACTTGAGCGAAATAAGTGGAACATAAGAAAATGTGCAAAATGACCATTTTTCTAGATTTGAAATTGCAGGTCAGAGATTCATAAGCTCAGATCAGATTTCACCTTGATATGCATATTTAACACTTCCGCTTTCACGGATTAGTTGTGACATTTCTACCTCGCAAGCCTTACGGTGATGTCCTATATTTCTGGAGAGAATAAAGTTATATTCCCTAAATTTCCCTTTAGCTAAAACTTTCTTCGACCCAAATGAACTCCGTCGCGGGTCAGTTGAGACATGTAATTTTCCTTAAAGAACCCCCTTTAGTCTTTCATCGTCATTTACCCGCTTTATAAGAAATAAATTATTTATTAAAAAATTCTAGTTATTCCAGTCAGTCTACAGACACTCGTGTCAAACAGTCATAAACGAGTTTATTGACAGACTCAATTATTTTTTAATCTAAATGATCCACCTTCCGTATTTTCAAACTAAATAAGCCTACCTTTCTCTCCAAGGGCTCTGTTAATGTGGTTCAGTCAAAAGGGGCAAGAACGTGCAAGGTGAGGCCCTAACAAATATGAAAAACCCTAAGTAATTTGTCTAACACTGACTTTTAATTCAAGGAGATAAAGTATTGATCATCATTGGTGGAGATAAATATTATAAAGATGAAGAAGAAAAAGAACAGTTTGTTATCTCACGCTGGGTACGAAGAAAGGTGGCGTCTCAGTTTGATGAGGGGTATTTTGATGGAAGAGAGAGCTTCATTTTTTCTTGGAATAAAGAGCACAGAGAAATTCATGAAGAGGCGTTAGAGTACTACCTTAATCCTAATAAGAGAGGAGAGAAGTTTCGGTATGAGCCGAAACCAACACCTGCTGCTCCTGAAACCACTGATAGTTCAAAGGAGGTATGGTCAGGCACAATTTTCTACTCATTTGCAATCTGCAAAATGGTCCTCTTGGATAACGTTGAATGTTACTCGTCGCAAAGTAGCGGCTGTGAAAAAAATGACATCAATTTTTAAAAAGGGGCTGTGTAGTTTAGAACAAAAACAGACGATAATAGCATAGTTCGCCAACGAAAACTCAGTGCATAATTAATGTTATCGTTATTTCTTCAAGAAAATATATAATAGAGCATATCTCTAAAGTAGTCAATGTTAAATTATTTTCCCCAAACAGGTTATAAATATAGGCGCCTGTGATTTGTTCGTGGAGAATGATGAGCTGGATCTTGAGAATGACTCAATCAAAAAGGAGAGGCAAAAATGTTATGGAGGTAATCAATGATTACTTATTTTATGTACTCCTTTTATCGAGTTTTATTTGGACAAGCTTAAGTACGGCTTTTACGAAAACCATGTACAGCGCGGTTGGTGATCTTTCGTCGACATTCCTCCCTCATGTTTCAATCCCAGTAACAATGTCCTTCAGCATTATCTTCCATTCCTTTCTTCCACCCCGCCATTTCCGAAAGTGAAATTTACAAATGAATTCGTCTTGGTGAAGGACCTGACTGAGATAGGGGGGAATTGCACACTGCTATTATAACATTGGTAAGCCCAAGCTCACTGTAGATGCAGTCGAGCCATCCAGTGACGGTCTTTTCTATACAGCGGCTCAATTATTTGTCGCGGCAGACAGTCTACACCCTTCCTTTCATTTAAACACTACTACAACAGCCATCTCTTCGCAGTGGCAAGTGAAAAGCGCTCTAGCTGGAGAACGTAACCTTTCTTCAAAGTTAGTTGGCTTTGTAGCTAGACACTGGTGCCGTAAAATGCAAGAAAACTTCACTTGTGCAAACACTCAGGCCCGGCAGACAAACTTTATGAAAAAGAGAATAACATCTTTGCAATTACTAAATGCAAATTTTTACGTATTATCACTATCAGTTTTACTCGTGTTTTGCTTTTTGGGGGGCGTTTCCCCTGAAATTTCCTTCTGATTAAATAAATTTATTGATCATGTCCTGTATTTTTATTGTACACTGAACACTTTAAAGAAAACAAATGATACACCTTCCGAACCTTTCCTTCTCTATGAGAGCCTTCACTCTGAAACGACCACTTCCCTCTATTACCAGGGTAGCCGTGTTATTGAAGGTCGACCGCACACGACTGATTTCATGAAATGATACTTTTTACCCTTTGGCAGCCACCTTAGGCGCAGACGCAGTATCTGCTTCAGTAGACCACCAGAAGGGAACCTTGCTGCTTGAAACACACATGCGTTATGGAAAAATATGGCTGCCATCTGAAGAGACCGTAGAAGTCTTGGAGCGAGATTGGAAATCGGTCCGTGATGCAAAAGTGCAATTCATTGTCAGTGAATTTGGTAGGGTAAATTGTCACGTTACCAAAGAAAGACGAAGATTTTGGAAAAGATTTGAGCCCTCAGATCGATCGATTGTTTTTAATAACCGGCTCTGGTCTTGCTGGTTAGCCATTTACAATTGTGCAAGGGCATGTTGTTGCGATTGTTGTTGCAACTGTCGTTGCGATTGTTGTTGCAATGCATGTAACAAATAGATATGTTTCTGTGTGTCTGTGAGCCTGTTCAGTAATCGATTATAAACAACGTCAAGAATAACAGTGAATAGAATAACAACTTGTAATACCTCCAACTCAAAGATAAACGACTGTGTAAAAATGGATAATCTTCAGTAACGTTAGTTTATTTTTAATCGTAACAAGTTATATTTTTAATTTCAAACTGCTGTGTTTTTGCTGAATACATAAAGACGTCGTTATACAAAGGGAAAAAAGTAAGTTATAATGATATAAATGAGGTTTTTTTAAATGCTCGACGCTTAAAATAAGGTAAATATGACTGTCTATTAAAACATGATAGGGCTGAAGGGTGAATCAATGTGTAGTGCAGGTATAGTATCTTAAGTGTAGATATGATGTTATTTTTTAGCCGGTAGGTTTTTTTACTTTTTGACGCTTGTGGTGGAACGATTTAAACTGTGAACTTTTAAATAAAGGGGTTTATACATAATTTGAGATTTAAACAGGAACTTACGACTTCGGCTTTTTATTTTTTTTTTCTTCTCTTATTGTTATAATGAACGAGTGATCATGTACATGTTCCTGCGGCATTGGGATCCCTTCATTCCAACAATTATCATTTATCAAATATTCCATCCGTTGGCGGATGGCTTGATATTATGAACTCTACGAGGATACACTGCTTGAAAAAAGTTTCCGCGGCGACCAACTAGAGGGATTAAGAAGGCATAAGAAATTGAGATATGTTCTTATCAGAGCTCATTGTCGTCAAGGTATTAATCTTTCTTTACGTGGAAATCATCCATGTCGTACTCTTTTCAAAATAAGCTCTTTACGTTAGAAAACATGAGTGCATTACCCATAATTTTGATGCCTCATGACGTCGAAGCTTTCAATACAAACCATTGAATGAAGCAATGCATTCGTAGAATAGTAATTTCTGGGAATAAGTTCAAAAGAAATTATTACTTTGAAACATATTTTTGGACCTGAACACTTCGCAGACCCTTTCTAGATTTGACACTCAGGTCCCAGCCACCAGAAAATCATTTCAACAACACTGAAATACGAGTTATTGGGTTCTGAAAAAAACCGGAAGTAAATTTTAAAAAGAGTGAGAGTATTGCGTGACGAATTGAATTTCCGAGAAAGACGAATGGACTTTACACAAAGCCAAATGGTCGCCATACTGCTGTAAACGAAGTCTTTTGGCAGGCTAGCGAAACGCATTCACCGAAAGCACTCTAATAGTACTGAAGAAAGATGGCGAGTCCAGTGAAGGTAGTGAAGTTTCACCTTTTTAACTGTGATAAAACATATAATTTGGACTCAGTAGAAACCTTGTTGGTCAAAGTGGCAAACAATCTTAACATCAAAATATTGGTCGATAAGCGAAATTTTCGCCTACATGAAATGCAAGATGTGTGTGAAAGGACCATTCCAATGCTACAGATGGATTATGCCGTCTTTGTTGTCCACGCAAACGAATCTCGCCTCTCAATCAACGAAGACAACGCTGGTATTGGCTACGCGAAGATTTACAGAACTTTGCTCCAAGCGACTGGTAGGTCGACTGTAACGTTCAAGTAATTGCAGTATTTTTGTGCAGTGATTTCGTATCGTTATTCTTTTCTAATGAACACCTAACGTATTGAGATATCGAAAATGGTATGAGAGGTCTGTTTCAAAGAAAGTTATCGTAACCATCTGGTATTCCCATGAGCTGCATGCGGTTTTCGATTTCTTTCCTGATTTGTCCTGCTCTCCGTTAATATGTGTATGTGTGTGCGTCTGTGCGCGTAAATGGAAAATTAAGCAAAATGGGCGAGACTGGTGTTACAGCAAGTTAACAAAAGGAAAAATGCAAAATTATCATTATTCGAGATCTGAAAGTGCGCGCTGGGTCGCGATATCAAAGTTCACCTTGATACGTATAGTTAACACCTCCACTTTACCTTGCAAGCCTTTCTACCGGGAAAGTCAAATCAATATTACTGTCTTATCACTGAAAAATGGATAGATGAATGATAATTAAAGACGACTTTTCTAAATCAATAAGTAACGTGGCCCGAAAAGTGTCATTTACAGATGATCCACCTTCCATACTTTATCCAAAGCCTGCGTTTCTTCAAATGTTGTTTTGGTGCGAAGGAGGGTGAGTACGTACATAGTAAGACAATGGGAAATATAAAACCCGAACTGTCCTTGAATCAGGGCGAACTACTTTAAATATCATTTATTTAGAGATATAATGTGTAACACTTATGTGTGATGGGTGTCTTTTACCACAAGGAAATAAAGTATTGATCGTCATCGGTAGCGATAAAGAATACCAAGATGAAAACGAAGAAGACCGCGTTGTTATCTCTCGCTGGGCACGAAGAAAAGTGGAAACACAGTTTAAGGCAGAGTATCTCGATGGAAGAAAGAGCTTCATTTTTTCTTGGAACAAGGGACACAGAGAGATCCACGAAAAAGCACTAGAGCATTACCTCGACCCTTGTAAGAAAGGACAGAAGTTCCAGTATGTGCCAAAACAAGAGCCAGCGATAGCAATCCTAGAGCCCTCGTCGTCTACGAACTTTTTCCCACCAGTCAGCGATTCTGCGGACGAGGTTCGACTCGTGATTAATATTTTCGTATTGATTTGTGCTAATCGACAATCTACCATGCACGTGGTTCAAAACGCTACTTAAATACTGAGGAAAGAGAGTTAACCATCGCCAGAACTCCATGAGATCGGTATTCGTATGTAATTTTACTCATTGATCATATTCCATTCCTATCTGAATATTTGGTAATTTTCAAAATTTCCATACTTTGTGCTATTTACAAATCAAATATTCAGATTGAGGCATTGAATCACATACATAATAGAGCCATCACGTCTACTCCTTAGTCGCTTTCCATCACTGTTGTCTACTCTTTAATTGATTTCAGTGTGAGAAAATTGTAAATAGTTATGCTAAAATACTGAGTTAAATGGTATATTACAACCTCTACAACATGTTCAGCCAGCATTCCTAGCCTGTATTTGTTAATCAATCTCATTTGTGTAGTCTCATTCATAAGTGGCCGCTTTTACTTATTCATTTTTCTTTCGTTCCCTCTACTCTTAGTATTCATTCCTCATCCTTTTCATTCAAATTTGTTGAAATTTTTTTTCTTTGTATCCTGCAGGACGATATTTATGATGACAAAGAACCTCTTCTAGCAACCCAAAAAAGGCAGACAGGTCAAGAAGAAGGAAAAGGAGGGTCCCCAATTTTGCTCCAGGAATCCACTTCTGAAGGTAAAACTGAAACTTTCATTTATAAGCAAGCATAGGCGAGAGTAAATTATTATTACTGAAAATAAAGCCAGACGAAACCAGCCGAAATACTATTTTTTTTTTCAATATCATAGTGTAGCTGCTTAAAATAATATTCCACCTTTTCTTTTCTGCGTTTCGATTTTTCCGTGTAACTGTGCTCGATACATAACAGTAGAGTACAACATATGTTGAGTAGAAAAATACGTTGACTACGTTTTCAATCCTACAAGCCTGTTTCGTGATTGTTCACTCATCAATGTCAGCCATCGTTGTTGATCGCAGTTTCCAATTTAATACGTCTCGTGGTATCAAGTTAGAACCAAATTCTAAGGTTCAAAGCCCTTTTCCACCTTCTCAACAGTCTCCCATTTTAAGCTCCAAAACCGAAGTCCTAAATTGAAGTAAATTCTAATTCCAAGCACCATGTTGTTTTCTCCCAACCCCAGCTTCTTAGTATTAAGCCAAGTCCGAAATACCCAGTAAAGGTTATTTGTTTTTATTTTTTATAAATCTATGTTTTAATCTAATTAGGGCTCAGGCCAGTTCCTATCGATTCCCGACCGGAATTTCTCGAAGGTACCGTACTGCTGGATACGGTCATGCGTTTTGGAAGAATCTCTTATAAAGACGAGGACGTGAAGGTCTGGGACCACAGATGGGAGCCGTCTGAAACAATTGTTCGCCGCATGTCGAACGATTGGATGTTTAGACCTCTTGCGAAAATTTCATTTATCGCTCAAGCTAACGGAGGGGTCTCTTATAGTGTGCTACCCCAGAGTATTTGTGTTTGGTTGCGTGCTATCCTATTGACGTGTATGATAACTTTAAAGCCCCCGATCTAAAGTTTTCCATCTCTTTCTAACCCGACGCTAAAATGGATGGTATGTTCTTTTTGGTTTTATAGTTCTTATGAAATGTACATAAGGTCACATTCGGTCTAACGAGCATTTTGAGCTTCGGTTTCGAGGATGGGCAAACTGGTCACCTGCTGATCGACTGAAAAAGATTCAACGCAATGAAGCTTTATTTATTTGGAGGCTTCTAGAATCTAACCAATTACAGCCTTACAGATGTGACAAGCTCTAGTTAGTAGTAGCTGTGAAGGTCAAATAGTACTAGTAATAGTAGTATTTCTCCAGATTACTTTCTACCTTCGCGGGTGCCTTTCGAGAAGAATTCTTACATTTCATGCTTCCGCACGACATGGAGGCATTAAGTTTCTAGACATGTCTCCTCGTTTGGCTAGGCCTTTAATTGTTAATCAAAATGATTAAAGCAACATTTCAGTAAAGAATTTCCGGTAAAGCCCAAACGACCGAGGGTTGTTATTTATTTTGTCTTATTTTAAGAGTTTGTAGATTTTATGGCTACCCTAAGGAGCAATTAGATCTGCTCTTCCAAAGCCTAATTATTTCAGTCTTCACATACGCTATTGAGGTGTGGGGTTGCTGTTATTATGATAAATATCTTAAGAGAATAGACAAACTGTTTGCTAGGGCTTTTAAGTCTGGATATTGTTTGAAGAAATATAGTATTTGTGATATTTTAGCCACCAGAGATAGCAAACTATGGAACAAGATCACTTCAAATATCACTGCACTTGATGATCTTTTACCGCCGAGACGTACTAGGCAATTACGCAGCAGGGGCCATGATTATATATTACCTAGAGTTCGTACTTCACGTTTTAAATCCACTTTTGTAAATAGATGTCTTTTTAACATTGTCTGCCATTAATAGTTAGTTGTATTTTCTATCTTAATCTGTTTTATATTTCATTCTTTGTAAATAATGACACGGTTGATGCATTATTGCTTTTAATAGATACCATTAATCGGGTTTCATATGCCACCGCTTGGCATCAGATTTTAATAGTTATTATTACTTGTGGCCAGGAAGCTTCCAAGGTTGAAAAAACCGCTACAAAATGCGATCCGAGTACACTGTTTCAAAATATTATGACTCCGTCCGTTTTATTTCTCACTGCACACTAGAAAATCCATCATGTCTACAAACCATGATAATTTGCTCAAATAAATGGGAATTTAGATCAACAAAGGTTCGCAAGTAATGTTGTCTCCACAGGAGATTATGTCACCTCCCGTTATGTCAAACTTCCTATCAGAATTTCCTGGTAAATAGATCGTGTTACAGTCTCGTTTTCACTTGCTCAAGCGAAAGAAGGCTTAAGTCATTGGATAAAATACCCGGGAAAAGAAACAACCATTGTAAGGCTAGCTTCAAGCTATGAAAGCGAATCTACTGAGGGAAAAAGCAAAACCAGTATTAACAGAAAGGAAATCTTTTGGGTACTTGTTAATAGCCTAAGAAACAAGTGAATAGATGAACTATCACATATTTGAACTGCGAAACTGTACCCCTCTTAAGGGGGCATTCTGGTCAAAAAAAATTAAAAATCTTTATTTTTTTCGAAAATGTTTTGATGGCCTCTTTAGTTGGGCAAATCTGTCTAGTTTAAAGTTTTGATGTCAGTTTTTCCACTTCCAGTTTGCGAGTCAGTAAAAAATGAGGTTTTCTTAGCCTTGTTTTTTTGTTGTTTTCGGTTTCCATAGCAACGGTTTCAAATTTTGCGTTATTTTTGCGATCGATGCGTTATAACTTGTTAAAACACGTTCCTACGGTCTGGTGTGACCAGAGTCCGTTCCACAGGTACAATCTTTTCGGTTCTAAGCTAGGTTACTAAGCCAATTCAGCTCTCGGCCAAAACTCCGCATTGCTCCATAATACTTTCGCATTGCTCCATAATATTTTCGAATTACAATGCCAAAAGAAGGACGCAAACAAGCTGTTTTAAGGAAAAATGTTTCGAAAAAGCGAAAAAGTGGTTTCAGAGGCACTTCAGTCCATGATTTAAAGCGCCAGAATAAAGAGAAACGGCCAACAGTAGGAGTTACTTTCGTCGATGAAGACGATGTGGTCAGCGAGCTAATTCCACCACCAGCTGTGCCTGCATCTTCCAGAAAGATTCAAGTCTCTGAGACCGAAAGCCTCTCAGACGAGAATTCCTAGAACGCTTTCGAGTCAGCAAATGGTTATCGCCTTGTTAGCATGGATAGCTTAAGGAAATTTTGTAACAGGATTCATTCACACTCTAAATGCTCTTCAGGTGAGTCTAGAGCTTTATCACATACACGTGTAATCTGTATGTAACGTATCTATCTTTCTACCTACAATCTGCTTAACTTAATAGCTATGTTATGAAGTTTCTTAACTGTTTATTTTGTTTTGGCTGCTTTAGGCCATGTTGAGTTAGAAGAAGACTGTACAAGTAGATTTGGCTTGAGCAGTTCCATCTATGCCAGGTGTGATGAATGTGGAATGTCAGAACTACTTGCTACTGGATACCACAAATCTGATGCCACATTACCGAATACTATCCAAGGAAAAGATTTAAATCGGAGAGTTGTTTATGGTGCCTTTGAAATGGGTTTAGGAAGGGAAGGAATAGCCAAACTGTGCGAAGTGTTAGATATGCCTTTCAGTATTTCAATTGATACATGGTATAGACATGAGGATGCTCTCTTAGAAGCCCACACTGATGTCGTTAAGAGGAGAGATTCTAAAAGAGTAAAACAGGCTGAGACAAGAGTGGACAAACAGTACAAGAACTACAGAATCATGAGGAGGCAGGCAAAACAAAGGGATGAAGAGCTGAGGTCCAACCGGGAAGGTGTGACATATGAGGCGGGAGGCTTCAATGATCTTGGACTGAACAGTGGACCATCAAGAAAGAGAAAAAAAAAATGAACAGACATAAAAGCCATTCCCTGGTGACATTTACTGCTGTTTGATATAGTATTATGGTGAAATATCAAAGCAAATCAGTAGTTGAGAGAATGGAAGTCATTTTCATTGTTTTTTCTCTTTTACAAATGTTTAAGGCTATTTTCTGAAAAATGGCCATTTTTCCTACTGCCAGTACTGCCCCCTATTTTTTTGTTTCTTAGATTTAAGGTATGTTAGTCAAACTTGGCTCAAGTATTTAACATATAGACTACTACAACTTAATGGGACAAAATTAGACCATATAAAATAGGAACATATTTACAGGAAAAAACATAAAGTAAATGTTCATTTGGTTGCCATGACAACAATATTCGCCGTAACCAAATTTTGCCCCATTAAGTTGTAGTCCCTTTTATATAGAGTTGATGTGCCAAACATAAGTTTATTTGACTGCATTTTCATTAGAAACAAAGGGGGGTAGTGTATCAAGTCTAACAATAATATTTTATGTTATAGGGTTAATAATTAACTTCAGAAATGCATGGTCAGCAATTTAAGATCAATATTGAAGAAAGCATAATCAGGTGCCTCTTTGGTGAAAATGTGAGCCATTTAGGCTAAATTTTGAATTTTTTATGAATTTTAAAAGTTGTGGTCACAATCGTCCTAGTTTTAGACCAGAATGCCCCCTTAAGCAGAAAGCCTGTGACAAAGACATATGATAAAGAATAAATCAATAAACGAAATCCTTGTCATGCAGCTTCGTGCGTTTTTTCTGGTAAAGCATACAGCGCCTCCAAAACAGTTACAGGCTGAACTGTTGAAGAAAGACTGAAGCCGGAGGTGGGGATGTCTTGTTTTAACCATATCATAACTGATTTATCGTTTATATGTGAATAAAAATAACTACAAAGCGGGATTAACGAAATTTTGAGCAATCGAGCACATGTTACCGAGAATGCGAGCATGCGAGCAACTGCAAAAATTTTTGCGAGCACGAGCAAGCGAGCACCCGTGTAATTTTTGCGAGCAATTCGAGCGAAGACCAAATTTTGCGAGCACTTGTAAATTGAATGGGACCATTCGATACCCCTAAAATAACGTGTTCTTTACTAAGTTCTAGCCCAGGATTTCCATTTCGTTAGCGTGAGTTTTGTTTTCGAGTTTCACAGCATGATTCAAAATTTAAAAAAATTAAAATAAAGATCTTTACTTCACTCAAATTGTGGAGTAGTTCACTTAATCTTGGGGACACAGCGGCTGAATGGCGAGATCCGTATGCTAGCATCTCCTCGATGTTCTTTTGGGTGCGTAGGGTAGGGGTTTACTTCCTACAGGTGGTTTGCACGTTACGGCATTGCCGCCATGTTGGTAGACGTAAACAATAGCTATCTCATTAGCTCCTATTGTTCGTCCACCAGCATTTGTTCCTTTCACCATTGTTGACTGTGTCTCTAGAGATTGGTTGCAAACCACTTATACTGAGCTATACAGAGTATGCTCATCTCTGAAGTAACTTTCACGAGTGCAGATAAAAACTTTCAAAAGGCTATTGCTACCTTTCAAAAACTGTCATTAGGCAGATGAAAGAAAACTTAAATGATCGAGAGAATATTTTCTTGGTGTGAAAAAGGGCAGTACATTTTCTGCGAAGGCGGAAAGCGAAGCCTTTGTTCAGATATGGAACGTTATTGTGTAAGGATATGCACCAACCCATATATCGACGTGCACAAGAATGACACTGTTTCTTCTTAACTTCATAAATATGCCTCCTGCAACCCGAAAATTTCACTCAACTCCCCCCCCCCCTTTCTACCACCCCCTCACCCCGATCTCCTGAGCATACACTTGTAAAAGAGAGAGGCAAGCACAAGCAGACGGACAACTTCTGTGTTAAGACTACGGCGAGGAATTTGTGTCGCGCTTGTGAAGCCACTTTCTTTTTCCTTTTTTCGTAAGAGAATCTTTCCTGCAACAGCTGGCAAATTTATAAGTTCCAGTTCGTAATGTGCCATTCACTGATGCCGGAAACAAAACAACATGGGCGTCCTAAGGTAATGAAATATTTGGAAAATTTACAAAAAGAGTTTTTCAAACTGAACTTGGTCTGATGCCGACGGCTTGCTTGCTTCAGGTTCTGAAATATGATTAATAGTTTTGCCTTTTACCAACTCGCACCTGTTCAAAGCAGTGAGCTTTCTCCATTTCAGAATTTTACAGTGATGTAGCCAAAGATGATTTAGGATACACTTGACTGTAATCTCAGAACTACCCGGTACCCGCAGCTTTGTTTTCGAGAAAGCCAATAATCAGATACAATGAATATATGAAGTTCATGATTGTCGTTCAATAATGTCGTTTTAAGGGTTTAAGCTGCTTCTTTATCCAGAGATGAAAGGATTTTATAGAACCATATGTGTAAGATTTATTCGTATTTTTTTTACTGGTTTCATCGAAGGATTATATTAAAACTTGGGCTTACATGCCTTTGGCTTAAGCGTCAACAAAAAGTTTATGTTACAATTTTGGGTAACGCAATATTCTAAGAATTCATTTTCCCGGAACGACAAGCGAATGGACTTTGTTCGGCTGTGTTCAAGACAGGTTGGCTTTCTTGTTCGTATTTGAAATGTTTGAAAGGGAAAATATCATGGAAATGAAAGGAGATCCGACCAACATCTATCTTTTTAACTGCGATAATACTTGTAGTTTGGATCCAATAGAATCCTTGTTACTAACCGTGCAAAAAGACGTGAAGATGCAGTTTGTTATAGGCAAGCGCAATTTTCAGCTGCACGACATGACAGAGATGTGCGAGACAATTATTCCCGATCTGCAGATGGATTATGCCGTTTTTGCTGTCCATGCCCACGAATCACGGCTCTCAATCAACGAAGACAACGCTGGAATTGGTTACGCAAAGATCTACAGAGCGTTACTGAAAGCGACTGGTGAGTCGAAACGATCGAGTTGATAACAGTTCGGCTTCAAATCCTTTGGGAGCGATTAAGACATACCTCTTCCTTTTAATGACGATATAAACTCTGATTAGGCTAAATATCCTTTAGACCTCTGATACTCTACAACGAACCTGAGAACTGTGGCTGCGTGGCATTTATAATGCCGATACTTGTGAATCGTATTTTTTTCTAAGTGAGGAACACAAAGGGAACAATATATCCAAGCATAACTAGATCTGTATCTTTGAAGGTAGTTGAGCTTTCAACATTAACTCTTTTCTTGAGAGGAAAGACGAGAACCTATGGTATGAATGACTTTCAAAGCCAGTTCCTCAAGATTAACAACTTTCGCTTTCGTGGAAAACAATCAGTTCGTGTCTACGTTAGAACTAACTAAAAGCGGAAGTTACTTCCGGCCTCTCTTCGACTTTCAGTCTCACAAAACCATGATTTTATAGTTCACAGTTTCTCGGAAAGAACTTGGATGTCTGAAAATAATAATAGAAAATATAAACATAGACATTTCTAAAGGCATGTGTTCGTGGAGATTATTAAATTTCTTCCACTGAGAAAACTCGGTATAGCAACGATCATACGTAAAGGCTGTGAAAGTAAAATCAGACATTTAGATTTTTCTTATGATCTTGAAAAGTCCTTAATAGGTATCTCTCCACAATTTTAAGGCTATGGAGATAATTTCCATTGTTTTATTCTGGGAATCATTGGTTATTTTTCCTAAGGCCATCTAAATCAGGCTTGAGGGTACAGCGTCAATCAGAGAAAGACTTACCACGGACTTGATGGTGTTTTTCAAATCTTGTGCAATTTTCATTCAGAGATTTAATCACACCCTGACTTATTTACAAAGCCATTTAGCTAAATTACTCAATGTGTGTGCTGGAGAGGGAGGGAAGTGTCTCCCATCTGTAGTTTCATAAAACAGTCAGTCTTAGAAGAATCTAGGACTGCCCCTGGGATAACTTTTTCTCAGTTTAAAACTGATAATTTTTTTAACAGAAAATTATACTTTATTTTCGATTGTAAAGACATTCAAATCAGGTTTGAGGGTATTGCGTTAGTCAGATGTAATTATCTGATAGGTATAATGGTGTGTTTTTAAGTAAAATTACGTGATTTTAGTCACACTAAACGGTTTTCATCATATTTCATTTATTTTGTTATCCAAGGAGGCAAGGTTTTGATAGTCATTAGTGGAGACAACAACTACAAAGATTCAGACGAGGAAGACAGATCTGTGATCTCGCGCTGGGCACGGAGAAAAGTGGCTTCGCAGTTCGGGGAGGAATATCTTGACGGAAGACAGAGCTTTGTCTTTTCCTGGGACATGAAATACAGGAAAATCCACGCGCAAGCATTGCTGCATCACTTTGATCCAAGCAAAACAGGAGAGAAGTTCGCATACCAGCCACAACCAAAGCCACAACCAAAGCCACAACCAAAGCCACAGGTAAAGCCACAACCAAAGCTAAACCCAGAACCACCATCAGGAATGGAGGTATGAGAAACTTCCATGAGTTTTTCTTTCACTTGGATCTATTTTACCATTGTATCCCATGCTACAATGCA
The DNA here is from genome assembly GCF_964205215.1 of Stylophora pistillata. Taxonomy (NCBI): domain Eukaryota; kingdom Metazoa; phylum Cnidaria; class Anthozoa; order Scleractinia; family Pocilloporidae; genus Stylophora; species Stylophora pistillata. The sequence goes on from NC_142525.1 coordinate 34,154,015, forward strand.
TTTGGTCAGGGATCAATAACCGATGACTGCTAAACAGAGGCACACGAGGCGCAGCTGAGTGTACCACATTTTCTACGTTGCCAAAAGGATTCTAATTGTTTGACTTCTTCTGTTCTTCTGTCCTTCTGTAGGAACTGATCAAAATTTGTGTATTTTTGCACTAATTTGTGCTAATCTATAATCCTCAGGCACATGGCTCAAAACGCTACTTTAATATTGAGAAAAGAACGTAACCATTGCCGGAAAACGATGAGATCGAAATTCGTATGTTATTTTACTCGTTGATTCTAGTCCGCATACTTCATTGCTCTTTGGATATTTGCATATTTTCAAAATTTCAATACTTTGAGGTAATTAGAAATCGACAACTTTGGGACATGCACCAAAGAGGGCAAGTTTTAACTAGCTACTCCTTGGGTGACTATTCAGGATGAGGCATTGAATTACACACATCAATTCACTGGTGAATTGATGAGGCATCACGTCAATTCACTGGTGTCTATTCAATGTGAGTTCAATTGTATATAGGTTTGCTAAAACACTGAGTACATGCATTTAGACCCTCTACAACATGTTCAGCCAGTATTCCTATATTTGCTCATCCAACTCATCCTTTGCTCCACTTATTCATTATTCTTTTGTTTATTCCACTATTTTTCCTTCTTCATTCAAATTTGATGAAGGTTAATGTTATTTATCCTCTAGGGTGATATTTATGATTACAAAGAACCTCCTCCAGGAACCCGCAGAAGGCATACTGGTCAGAAAGAAGGAAAAAGTGAGTCCACAATTTTGCTCCAGGAATCCAATTCTGGAAGTAAAACTATTTCTTAGAGGATCAGCACCCTTATTAAAGAGGCACTCTAACTTATTAGAAAAATGGTTAAGTTCAGATTGACTATTTATCTGAAATGTATGTTTAACTTTCTACTCACCGTGATGAGAAGCAAGCATATCTATAACTGATAAACTATTATTACTGAAGATAACGCCAAAAACCCAGCGGAAACAATTTTTTGAAATATATCATAGAGTAGCTGCTTTAAGAAATATTCCACTCTCTTTTTATATGTTGAACTATTGTTAAAATATACCTTCCATAATTCATGCTTATGACACTGAATGCTAACCACCATTTGTTATTGCTGTTTCTAATTCGGGACGTCTTATGATACAAAGTTACGACAAAATACTCTGGTACAAAACTCTCTTTCACCTCCTTTCCAGTCTACCATTCTAAGCTCCAAACACGAGGTCCTAAGTGTTAAGTTCTCCAACACAACCTCTAAGTTCTAAGCTAGCCTTGAGTCCCTATTTCTAAGCACGATCCCCAGGAAATACGGCTTCAAGTGAAGCCTTAAGTGCTATTACTGTACCCGAATTCTATTGCATAATCCTAACCCCATCTCCTTAGCATCAATCCAAGTCGGAAATCCTCAGCAAGGTTTATTTTTATTTATCTACAGATGTTTTTAATCTAATCTTAGGGCCAGACTCCCGACCGGACTTTCTCGAAGGTACCGTTCTGCTGGAAACAGTCATGCGTTTTGGACGAATCTCTTATGAGGAAGAATATGTGAAGGTCTGGGATCACAGCTGGCAGCCGTCGGAAGCAACTGTTCGTTGCTTATCGAACGATTGGAAATTTAGACCTTTTGCGAATATTACATTTGTCGCTCAAGCTAACGGAGGGATCTCTTACTGTGTGCAACCACAGAGTATTTGTGTTTGGTTGCGTGCTATCCTATTGACGAGTATCCTGGGCTTCTTGAAGTTAGGCTGGAATTACCTTGTTTGTATTTCGTATTTCATACTGTCGATTTTAAATTTTTTTTTTGACTGGCTTTCAAAAAAAATCAATCCTAATCCTAACAAACATTCTTCGTAATACATAATATCGGCCCCAGCGAACAAATTCCACAACACTGAAGCTCTTCATTACGTTCATTCTAGAGCTGTTTTAGATGAAACAAACTCCTGCCGGTTTTCAGTTACATAAATACCAACGCTTCATTTACCAAAGGTGGCCCTTATTAAAGAAGTAACTACTGCAATAGCTTACCAAGAGCAACAATTTCAAAAAGAAAAACAAATTTAGTCTCTAGAAAGAGTAAAATACTGTTTCAATTTCATCCCTCTCAAAAGAAAATTAATGTTAGTTCCCTGGCAATAGCTTAAACTTTTTTTCTATCGGTTTAAAACAAAGAGCATGAGATCGAAAAATCTCATATTCAAAGATCTTCAAAGCCGTGCTTCTCAGCTTGGCTCCGACACTTTGAAATGTGAGTCTAAGAGTCACGGAAATGTGACAAACAGGTCACATCTCCTACAAGTGGTGACCTGTTTGCCACCAGAATGCATGACGTAAGTTAAGTTGTGTATGGCCTTGTATTGAATCCTTTTTCGTAGTTCACAATTCTATGCGTAAAATAATGTTAGAAGTGGTATGATTTATCAACTATTAAATTTTTTCAAAAGAATAACTCATTTAAGCCTGAGATGACCATAACACCTTTATTTTGCTTTAAAGATTAAAAAAACACAGGTTTATTAATATTTAACCTTTTGGAACCAAAGGAATTAATTTTTAACTTTTTTGTTAACCGTAACTGTAAAAAATTAACCGATAGCCGTAAAAGAGCCAAAATTTTAGCCGATAACCGTAAAAGCCAGCACCCCATTGAGACCCTCCTGTAAGTGAATGCTTCCCGATAGGGGAGCGGGAAAGACACCATCTGAACCTCAGACGTCATGAGAGGGACCTGGTGTTAGCCTGATGTTAGCCTGATGTTGGCCTGATGCTAGCCTGATGTTAGCCTGATGCTAGCCTGATGTTAGCCTGATGTTAGCCTGATGTTAACCTGATGTTATGACATTTTCTATGATCTGCTTTCGTTTGATAACCATCCTCGTCCATGCAAGAAATATTGACAAGATAGCAGCCGTTTCTTAGTCATTTTAAATAAAGGTTATATATGTATTTGTTTGATTATTTATCTTAAAAAATCGTAGATTTTAACTGTCGTAAGCTTGCTCTCTTTCGTAATTTGTCGGTGATCTTGTGTCAGACGTTTTACGATACATTTGACTGAAATCTGTAATCTTCACGGTGTGCGTTTTGTTGTGCTCGCGAGAAGGCTTATAAAGTCGTTTGATGGAAAAAAAAAAAAAAAGAAAAAAGCAGTAATTGAATTTTTAGCCACGCTTGCCTTTTCAGCTGCATTTATTTGAATGCACTTAAAATGAAATATCGATATTTATCTATAACCACTCGTTTCAGTTGGGGATGAGAGGTAGAAAAACAAACAGTGTTTACATGCCATTGCCGTACACGTCATCAAAAAGGTTTGGTTACAAGTGGGGGTAACGCAATATTCTGGGAAATCGTATTCCGCGAACGACAAGCAAATAGGTTTTGTTCGACTGTTTTCGAGAAAAGTTTGCTTTCCTGTTCGTTGGTGAAATTATTTGAAAGAAAATTGCTATGGAAATGAAAGGAAAACTGATCAACATCTATCTTTTTAACTGCGATAATACTTGTAGTTTGGACCCGATAGAATCCTTGTTTCTTACTGTGCAAAAAGATGCGAAGATGCGGTTTGCTGTAGGCAAGCGCAATTTTCGGCTGCACGAAATGACACAAATGTGCGAGACAGTTATTCCCGGACTACAAATGGATTTTGCTATTTTTGCTGTCAATGCCCATGAATCACGGCTCTCAATCAACGAAGACAACGCTGGAATTGGTTACGCAAAGATCTACAGAGCGTTACTGAAAGCGACTGGTGAGTCGAAACGATCAAGTTGATAGTGTTTTGCATCAGATCTTTTCAGAGCGATAAAGATGTAATTTTTCCTTTGTATGACGATATAAACTCGTGTGGATAAGTTTAAATATCTTTAGGCCCCCTGATAAAACAAACGATACATCGAGACTGAGAACTGTGGCTGTTTGGCATTTATAATGCCTATACTTGTGATTCATATTATTCTCCATGAGGAACACAAAGGAAACAATATATCCGAGCATGACCAGGTCTGTATCTCTCAAGGTAGTCGAGTTTTCATCTTTTACTCTTTTTATGAAAGGCAAGATGCGAACCTTTGGTATGACTGACTTTCAAAGTTAGTTTCTCAGTATTAAAAACTCTCTCTTTCGTGGTAAACACTTGGTTCGTGTCCACGTTCTAACTAACCAAAAGCGGAAGTTACTTCCGGCCTCTCTTCGAGTTTTAATTTCATAAAACCATGATTTTGTAATGCACGGTTTCTCGGAATGAACTTTGATGTCTGAAAATAATACTTGAAAATAACTCAATTGTAAAGGCAGGCTTACGCGGAGATAATAAAATTTACTTCCACTGAAAACTTGGTATAGAAAAGATCGTAACAGAAGGCTGTGAAAGGGAGCGAGGTTTCTTTAAAGAATCTTCGATTATCCCTCGTTAATCTTTTTTCCTATTTTTTTAACAGAAAATTATACTTTATTTTGATCGTAAAGACATTTAAATCAGGGTTCAGGCTGAGGGTATTGCGTTAGTCAGATGCAGATATTCAATAGATGTAAAGGTGTGTTTTTTAGTAAAATTAGGTGCAGTTTGCATTCAGTGAGTTTATTAGCACCAGTCACACAACACGGCTTTCAAGATAGTTCATTCGTTTTGTTATCCAAGGAGGCAAGGTTTTGATAGTCATCGGTGGAGACAGCAACTACAAAGATTCAGACGAGGAAGACAGATATGTGATCTCGCGTTGGGCACGGAGAAAAGTGGCTTCGCAGTTCGGGGAGGAATATCTTGACGGAAGACAGAGCTTCATCTTTTCCTGGAACATGAAACACAGGGAAATCCATGAGCAAGCATTGCTGCATTACTTCGATCCGAGCAAAACAGGAAAGAAGTTTGAATACCAGCCGAAACCAAAGCCACAACCAAAGCTACAACCAATGCCACAACCAAAGCCACCATTAGGGATGGAGGTATGAGAAACTTGAATGAGTTTTTCTGTATCAATAAAATAATTCTTCAGAAGAAAAAAGAACATCTATGTTAAACAGTCAGGAAGAAAATCCACCATTCACAGCCGTTGAAAAGCATCAAGGGTTATCCCAAAGAGGACGCAAATGATATATGTAATGGAAACTTTCATCTTTGATCTATTTTACTTTTGAATTCCATGCTGCATTGCGTTTGCTCGGCTGAGGTCAATAACCGATGATTGCAAAAACAAATAAGAGGCACACGAAGCACAGCTGAGTGTGTCGTCTATATTATAACCACGTTTTTACGTTGTCCATAATATATAACCGAACAGACCCACGGCAACAAGGAATCTATTTGTTTGACTTCATCTGTTCGTCTGTCCTCCAACAAATCATAAGTAGGAACCAATCAAAATTCGTGTATACTTTAACTTAAGAAACACACATCACAAAAACCTTCATCAAGACACACTCGATGAGACTTAAATTTATTGTTTGATGACATCTAATGAACAAAAACTGATATCTGTAATTGTAGTGTCTTGGTCAGAGTCAGCAAAACGTTGTTCTCGTTTTATCATAGAATGCCACTGATTCAGTGCCATTTACCACTGGTAAGAGAGACACGAAAATTGACTTGGAAGAACCAGGTCCGTATCCAGGTATAAAAAAAATAAATTTAATTAATTATGACAGTCTTAGATTTAAGAGAGTTGCGTTTTTGAAACAGCTGAAGACGAAACTTCTTTCAAATTATGCGTAAATCTCCGTGTACAAAGGCGTTTGAAATGATAACATTGAAGCGCGCTATTCACACTGTTTTTAACACTATTTTATTAGATGAAATTTCACGTAAATGTGACATTACCCACAATAATTGTATATGAAAAATAATTTGAAAAGCGTGTGCAACATTATATTAGTGGCTCACAGGGCTTTCACATACTTTTCTATTAATAATTGAGGCCAACATGAGAAAAACCTAGCCTCACGCCCTCTTTTAGAATCTTTACGACGTTTTCCGAACTAAGACGAAAGTATTTTAACATTCAGGTAACCTCCATCTTGTTCTGACCTTTTGTAAACCAATTCCTCTCAAAAGTAAACGTCATTTTATTCAATTCATGTCTCATTTAATCAAATTTCAGTCCCGTCGTACTACCCAGAGGGCACAGTTCTGCTACATACTCGGCTCCGCTACGGGAGGATCTCTTTCGAGGTCGGTGACGTTAAGACTTGGGACCGAGCCTGGATGCCGTCTGAAAAGATTGTGCAGGATCTAGTCCGAGAATGGGGGAAAGAAGTTGAAGTTAATGTGCAGTTCATATCCACTGGTTCCGGTGGTGTCACGTACACTGTTTCTAGGGCTCCGCCGGAAGATGGGGGGAGTTGTAGATCATCATTGATCGCTATAACTTTGTTATGCGTGGCCGGGCTTGTCATTTTTGGTATTTGGAGGTTAACTCTAGTTTATAACCAACCAAGAATGCCTGATCAGCGGGTTGAACTGCCAAGAACCCCAGGAAAATTTTAGTCTACATTAAGAACAGTACACAGAAAAATGAATGTTTTCTTCTCCTAGCTAGATAACTTAACCTACCAAAAAGACTTAAACTTAGAGAAGTCTTAGAGAAGATTAGGTCAGATATGCAAAGAGTCTGATTTGTCAATTACTTCCCACCTTCGTAACTCACTTCATTCGAAATTATTAAGTTGTATGGGGGTTGACTGGTAGAATAGTTCAACAAGGTATTCGTGCGAGCACAAACCAGATATACCTACTAATCTGGATTGGGAATCCATGCAGTTTTTCTTTCAGGTTTATAAATCAGCTACAGGTAACAGTCTTGGATGGTCTAGCAACCCATCCAAGGATAAGTAATACTCCTCATCGCATCATGCTATGGAAACTGTGATGAACTCCTGTAGAATTGGCCATAAAGCTTGTAAACTGCCTGTTTTTCGATATTTTGTTTTACGACTTCAATGCTGTAGGGTATTTTTTTTCCACTTTGTAAACGCGCACTTTAACTTGTAGTTGCGAGAGCAACTAGTTATTGTGAATTTGTTATGGTACACAAACGCTTCAATTAGAATTAGAGAAAGTGACTTTTGTTTTGTGAATTCGAAACCAGCAATCAGTTGATTTCTTCATGGGATAAGTCACGGAAGTTATACAGTAACTGTAACTACTAGTTGATATATCTATATTGGATTTTACATTGAATAAAGAATCGTTGTTTGTTGTTTAAAAAATATACTGAATGACTGTCTTCAATATTAAATATTTTATCGATTATTTCTTTTCTAAGTTAAGTTCTCATTACCTCTCAAGATCATGGGTTGGTAGCTTTGCCCATTAGTTCGACTATGTTATCCAAGTTGTTCAGAAACTATAAAACAATGTAAGAAGTCTAAAAGGGAAATAAAAAATCGACGTTACACCTGAAAAACGGACATTTGAGCATTACGATTTCTTTTCCCCTACCGATCCCATCCTTGTATTTACAATCCATGCAACCGTTCATTACTATCACTCGTATATATGCACGATCCTTCGCAGTAAAGCACTATTTGGGCCATAGTGAAAATCAGACCTGAAAAAAATTTCAGGCCTGTACGGGATTCGAACCACTGACCTCTGCGATACTAGTGCAGCGCTCTACAAATTGAGCTAACAAGCCAACTGGGAGCAGGCCATCAAATTAATTCGACATAAACCCGTAGATGATAAATTAAACAACAACAAACATATGAAACATATGTATGAACTGCGGTTATGAAACGTATATATGCACGATCCTTCGCAGTAAAGCACTATTTGGGCAATAGTGAAAATCAGACCTGAAAAAAATCTCAGGCCTGTACGGGATTCGAACCACTGACCTCTGCGATACTATTCGGGTTTATGTCGAATTAATTTGATGGCCTGCTCCCAGTTGGCTTGTTAGCTCAAGTGGTAGAGCGCTGCACTAGTATCGCAGAGGTCAGTGGTTCGAATCCCGTACAGGCCTGAAATTTTTTTCAGGTCTGATTTTCACTATTGCCCAAATAGTGCTTTACTGCGAAGGATCGTGCATATATACGTTTCATAACCGCAGTTCATACATATGTTTCATATGTTTGTTGTTGTTTAATTACTATCACTGTTTGCAAATGGTCTCCAAATATTCACAAGCGTAGGAATAGTGATGCTGAAATAAGTGGAAGTTTTATGTTGAGCCTCCCGCTTAGCTCAATGGATAGAGCGCTGGACTGATGTGCGGGAAGTCGAGGGTTCGAGCCCCGGCCGGACCAACACTCAAAGTCTTAAAATAATTGAGAAGAATATGCTGCCTTTCTATAACATCAAGAAATGGTTTAGATATTCCAGTCTTCTCGGATAGGGACGAACAAATGGAGGTCCCGTCTCCTGTAGGGTTAGGGGGTAGGAGACGTTAATTTCCCACGCACGAGATTACTGTGTGATGGATGTCCTCCCCTGGGGTGGGATGGGTGGGTTGTTGTCTTGCGTTTCATACATGAGCCTCTGGCTCGGGCAATATGGGTAACCATGCCCCACGTAAAGACATTAAACTTTGATTACTATTAATGTTATTACTAAATAAGGCTGTTTTTAGAACATATTCATCCGTTTATCAATTGATTGAAGAAAAGGTCAGAGAGGGAGCTGGCTTCCAATTCCCCTTGGGGTAACAGAATGTCTTAAAGGGTCTATCGTCCGTCGTGGGGCTAAATTGCATACCTTTATCCTTTTGAGACTGAGAGGAATTGTTTTGCTAATCCTTTTTCTTTTCCTCGACTCAGCAAGAGCGAGAAAGCAGAGTCTTTCTCCTGTTCAAAAAATTTGACTGTGTACTCTGTGTGCCGAAGTAAGAAAGTATCATATCAGGTGTGAAACACACTTTCCTATTTATTTATTCTTTTTTTTTTTTTTTTTTTTGAGACTGCGTTGCGTGACAAAACATCAAAAACAACGTCACACGATAAACATTTCGCGGAAATCTGCTATTCGCAGAATCACCACCCTGAAACAAACGACGCTCACATATTACTAAGAGTTGAGCTTTTGGCGAAGAAATAGTTCAGAACTTTTTCCCATTATGGCGAATAAATCGAAGAAGACTATTTGTCTTTTCAATTGCGATAACACCTATAAGCTAGAGGTGGTTGAGGCGTTCCTGATGGAAATGAATAAGAAACATGGCTTCAACCTCGCGATTGGGAAGTACAACTTTGGATTGCAACAAATGGCTGATTTTTGTGAAAACACAATTCCTCAAACTCAGATGGATTATGCTATTTTCGCACTACATGCGCACGAGTCTCGTCTCTCGATCAACGAAGATAATGCAGGGATTGGCTACGCGAAGATCTACAGAGCTTTGTTGGAGGCCACAAGTAAGTTAGGCTAAAAAATCTACGTATGATGCACGATCCTCGCAGTAGAGAGCGCTATTTATGCAATAGCGAAAATCAGACCTGAAAAAAATCAGGCCTATACGGGATTCGAACCACTGACGTCTGCGATACTAGTGCTGCGCTCTACCAATTGAGCTAACAAGCCAACTGGGAACAGTTGATTCGTAATAAACCCGTGATGATAAATCAGATACAATGTATATATGAAGTTCATATATTATAATCAGTGGTTCGAATCCCGTACAGGCCTGATTTCTTTCAGGTCTGATTTTCGCTATTGCATAAATAGCGTTCTCTACTGCGAGGATCGTGCATCATACGTATCTAATACCGCAGTTCAAAATATATGAACTTCATAGTGTATCTGATTTATCATCACGGGTTTATTAAGAATCAACTTAACGGCCTGTTCCCAGTTGGCTTGTTAGCTCAATTGGTAGAGCGCTGCACCTAGTATCGCAGAGGTCAGTGGTTCGAATCCCGTATAGGCCTGATTTTTTTCAGGTCTGATTTTCGCTATTGCATAAACAGCGCTCTCTACTGCGAGGATCGTGCATCATACGTATCTAATACCGCAGTTCAAAATATATGAACTTCATATATACATTTTAGCTAAAAAATCTGTTTTATTTTAATGGCATTAAAACTAGGTAAAAGACAGAGAAACCCTTTATCGTGTTATTAAGTGTGAAGGTGAGATTAATTCGTTTGGTAGAAGATGATATGCACAAAGACGTTTCTTTCTCTTTCGAGCCGTTGTCACACACCATAAAGCGGAAGTAGTTTAAGGTCTTGTTTTTTTTTTTTTTCGTCATTTGATCGATTTATCCTGGGGAAAAGAAATGATGTGATCATGATATAACAGTCGAAGGCACATCCTTAATAATAAGGAAAAACTACCATTTGCAAGGGACGGAAAATGTGTTAATATACAAAACATTCGATTAAATTCGTCTGGTAGGTATATATTCTCAGGGTATAATGTTGATGCTAATGAGTACTTCTATTTGCAATTTGTACGGGACTCAGTTGATTTTTGACTGAGGCTAAAGAATTGCAATTTTCATCAAGGAAAACGGGGGTATTGGTCAAATCTGTGATATTATTAGAGCCACACAACTCGCCAGCGGAGCGAAATGAAAACAAATATAACTTATTCGGCACGCATGAGTAAGCTTAGTTCATACCGCAATTTTCACGCCTGTGTAAACATCTCGTATGAACAGCAAAATACCAAGTCGGCGAACGACGCTTTTCTTTTATGAGCCTTTGCTGAGATAGATCTATCGTTTCTAAAATATTCCCAGTTCGACGTTGCAACGATAAGTTTAGGTTTGGAGAAAGCAATGATGGGAATCATGGTGAATTAGCTTGAATTAGTAACTTAGCTTGATTACTCATATATGGAAGATTCGCAAACTGCCGAAAAACAAATCCAGCGAACGGGTCACGTTGAAGAAAAAAAAGTGTGGTTTCTCGGAAAAAGATATAAGTAAATAATTCAAATATCATTCACTGTCAGAACTCCGAAAAAAAAAAAACAGTTCGATGTAATAATAATCATAATAATAATAACAACAATCTTTTATTAGGAAGCTCCATTACAATAGTGGTTTACATAGATGTACCTTTTCTTTAAGGAATATAGTATATGATCTACCTACGATTATTTGATCGAATATATGCCTTTTGAACTTAAGTTTATTTCAGTTAGGAAGGGGGTTAGGATACAAGTGACGCAAAGAAGAGAACTGCAAGACAGACAAAACTGCAAAGCATCGTACACAATAGTAATTACGGCATGTTTCACGTTTATGATCGCGTACATGATCTACCTACGCCTCCCGGTTAGCTCAATGGATAGAGCGCTGAACTGTTGTGCGGGAGGTCGAGGGTTCGAGCCCCGGCCGGACCAACACTCAGGGTCTTAAAATAATTGAGAAGAATTTGCTACCTTTCTATAACATCTAGAAATGGTTAGATATTCCAGTCTTCTCGGATAGGGACGAATAAATGGAGGTCCCGTCTCCTACAGCGTTGGGGTACGGGACGTTAATTTCCCACACACGAGATTACTCTGTGTTGGATGTCCTCCCTTGGGGTGGGATGGGTGGGTTGTTCTGCATTACAGAGGGCCATGTGTTAGAAAACTCTTTACTGGGTTAATCATGTATTTACCCTCTTAAAATAAAGAACATTGTATTGTATTGTTTCTTATGTCTTTTAAACCATTGTTTATCAGACAACAAGTTGTTGATAGTCATAGGAGAAGATAATAACGACATTTTCTCTCGGAATAAGAGTCATAGGAGCAGGAAAAACACCATCCGGGCCTCAACACTCGTAATAAGAGTCATAGGAGCGGGAAAGACACCATCCGGGCCTCAACACTCGTAATAAGAGTCATAGGAGCGGGAAAGACACCATCCGGGCCTCAACACTCGGAATAAGAGTCATAGCAGCGGGAAAGACACCATCCGGGCCTCAACACTCGTAATAAGAGTCATAGGAGCGGGATAGATACCATCCGGGCCTCAACACTCGGAATAAGAGTCATAGGAGCGGGAAAGACACCATCCGGGCCTCAACACTCGTAATAAGAGTCATAGGAGCGGGAAAGACACCATCCGGGCCTCAACACTCGGAATAAGAGTCATAGGAGCGGGAAAAACACCATCCGGGCCTCAACACTCGGAATAAGAGTCATGGGAGCGGGAAAGATACCATCCGGGACTCAACACTCGGAATAAGAGTCATAGGAGCAGGAAAGACACCATCCGGGCCTCAACACTCGGAATAAGAGTCATAGGAGCGGGAAAAACACCATCCGGGCCTCAACACTCGGAATAAGAGTCATAGGAGCGGGAAAAACACCATCCGGGCCTCAACATTCGGAATAAGAGTCATAGGAGCGGGAAAGACACCATCCGGTCCTCAACACTGAAGCTCTTCATTGCGTTCATTCTGGAGATCAGATCTTTTAGAACTGTTTTAGATGAAACAAACTCCCGATGGTTTTCAGTTACATAAAAGCCAATGTTTTCTTTACCAAATCTGGCCCTTATTAAAGAAAAAGGCTACTGCAATAGCTGATCAAGAACAACAAATTCAAAAAGAAAAAAAATTAGTCCCTAGAAAGAATAAAATATTGTTTATAATTGATAAATTCAAATGCAAGTGTGTGCCAATTTCCAGTTGCAGTTACAGGAATATAGGGTCTTCGAAGTGACGTCATCGTAATGACCTATACGGACACCCTTTAAAAATTTTTTTTGTCAAAAACATGGCCACAAAAAATTTCTGGTGAAATCTTGATTATGTATGCATGGATCAATCTCTAAGCGGTTGAAATGCGTCAAAGTCTGTTTAAGAGTAAAGCTGGGGTCCAAATATTTAACATTTACACCATCCAATTACTCCCACCCCCGCCACCCGACTCCGCTCCGCCACAGTGAGAGAATGCTTCCCGATAAAGGAGTGAGAGAATGTTAACCTTATTATAGCAATTTCTATACTCTGCTTGCGTTTAATAACCGTTTATTGTCGGTGATCTTGTGTCAGATATTTCATGATACATTTGACTGAAATCTGTATTCTTCAGTGTGCTGTTGTTTTGCTCTTGAGAAGGCTAATGAAGTCGTTTGAGGCAAAAAAAGGAAAAATTGAATTGTTCTCCACCTTTGCCTTTTCAGCTGCAAGACTTAGTATTTGAATGTAGTTAAAATGAAATTACGATATTTATCCATAAACACTAGCTTCAGTTTAGGATTCGAGGTACAAAACAATAAACAGTGTTTACGTGCTATTGCCGTAGACGTCATCAAAGAGGTTCGGCTACAAATGAGGGTAACGCAACATTCTGGGAAATCGTATTCAGGGAACGACAAGCAAATATACTTTGTTCGGCTGTGTTCGAAAAAGGTTTGCTTTCCTGTTCATTGGTGAAGTTATTCCAAAGAAAAGTGCTATGGATATGAAAGGAAAGCCGACCAACATCTATCTTTTTAACTGCGATAATACTTGTAGTTTAGATCCGATAGAATCCTTACTACTAACTGTGCAAAACGATGCGAAGATGCGGTTTGCAGTGGACAAGCGCAATTTTCGGCTGCGTGAAATGTCAGAGATGTGCGAGACACTTATTCCCGGACTACAAATGGATTTTGCTATTTTTGCTGTCAATGCCCATGAATCACGGCTCTCAATCAACGAAGACAACGCTGGAATTGGTTATGCAAATATCTACAGAGCGTTACAAGAAGCGACTGGTGAGTCGAAATGGTCGAGTTGATAACGGTTCGGCATCACATCCTTTCGCAGCAATTAAGACATACTTTTTTCTTTTCATGACGATATAAACTCTGATAACGTTAAATATCCTTTAGACCCCTGATAAATGCCGTTATTTGTGATTTGTAATTTTTTTCATAGGGGAACACAAAGAGAACAACATATACAAGCGTAACTAGGCCTGTATCTTTCAAGGTAGTCGAGTTTTCAACATTTACTCTTTTCTTGAAAGATGAGACGCGAACCTTTGGTATGATTAACTCTCAAAGCTAGTTCCCGGGGATTAACAACTTTCGCTTTAGTGAAAAACACTTAGTTCGTGTCCACGTTGTAACTAACCAAAAGCGGAAGTTACTTCCGGCCTCTCTTCGACTTTCACTTTAACAAAACCATGATTTTATCATCCACGGTTTCTCGGAAGGAACTTGGATGTCTGAAAATAATAGTCGAAAAAATAAATATATAGGTATTTGTAAAGGCACGCGTTCTTCCACTGAGAAAACTCGGTTTAACAAAGATCATAAATAAAGGTTGTGAAAGTAAACTCAGACGTTTTAAATTTACCCCATAATCTTGAAAAGTCTTTAAAATAAATCTATCCGCAATTAAAGACTATGGTGATAATTCCCGGTATTGAATACTGGGAATCATGGGTTATTTGTTCTGAAGGCCGTCTAAATCAGGTTGGAGGGTACAGCGCCAGTAAGAAAAAGACTACGGATAGTTTGATGGTGTTTTTGAAATCATATGCAGTTTTCATTCAGAGATTTTAGTGAAATTTTGAGGACTTATTTACTGACTTATTTTACTAATTTAGGCTTAATCTTCGAACGATCTTGGTTTGCTTCTGAGAGAACTTTTTGCTCATTTTTTGACATAAAATTATACTTAATTTTGATCATAAAGACATTAAAATCAGGCTTGAGGGAACTGCGCATTCCGATAGATAAAATGGTGTTTTTCATTTGAATCATGTGCAATTTTCTTGTTTTCAAGACAATTCATTTATTTTGTTTTCCAAGGAGGTAAGGTTTTGATAGTCATCGGTGAAGACAACAACTACAAAGATTCAGACGAGAAAGACAGATCTGTGATCTCGCGTTGGTCACGGGGAAAAGTGGCTTCGCAATTCGGGGAGGAATATCTAGACGGAAGACAGAGCTTCATCTTTTCCTGGAACAAGAAACACAGGGAAATCCATGAGCAAGCATTGCTGCATTACTTTGATCCAAGCAAAACAGGAAAGAAGTTTGAATACCAACCGAAACCAAAGCCACAACCAGAGCAACGACTAGAGCTAACATCAGAGCCACTATCAAGGATGGAGGTATGAAAAATATGAATGAGTTTTTCTATATAAATAAAATAATTTTTCAGCCTCATAAGAAAAGAGAAAATCATTGATCCAAGTAAAAACGGGATGAAATTTTAATACTAAGCCAAACAAAAACAAAATCAAGAACCAGTGCCGGTTAAAACTGAAGAGCCCTCAGCCCTCGATCGTAAGGTATGACGTAGTTAAGTGATCTTCACCGATAATAATTTAAGAATAAATCATATTTTCGTTTTGGAAGAGATTAAGTCTCGTTTTTAAACCAATGAAAGGCTAGACTTTGTTTACAAGTCGGATGGTGAGAATTTAATTTTGCAGCGTTTCCTTACCTAACAAGTCGAGAAATGTACTTCAAATTACGTTCGCAAATATTTGTTTTGACAAAATAAAGTCTGTAATGTGATAGTCAAAACGAGAAAGCGCCCTTACAGACAAGGCTTCTTAATGAAATAATGATGATGATGATGAGAACGATGATTGTAGGAATGGTATGAGTAACGAAAATGATATGAATTTCCTCATATAATGAGACATTGTTCTGTATTACCAAAACTGAGACACTGAGTTTTGTGTTATAATCTCAGAGGTTACCAGATATAATTCCCTGATATACCTAAAAACTGATTATGCAACCCTCAGATATCGCTTGGAGATAGCAGAGAAATGCTTCTGCCGAAAGACATTGCAAAGCAAGAAAAACCCTTTATTGAGGTAGGCGATTACTGAGGCCAACCTAAGATAATAGCCTAAAACCAGACCCTGAACTAGTTCCAAATGACCTTAAAACACTGGTAAAACTGAACTATTTACCCATTTCCCAACGGTTTGACTAAAAGGTCTGAGTGTGCTTTCATATACACGTTTTGGTCGAAAGTAGAATGCCTGGAAATTAAATAAGGCACTGATCATGACAAACCCTAAAAATAATAAATCGAAAGGTACGTAGACTATCCAAGAGAGCTTCGCCTAAAAGAGAAGTAGAGATGTCAGTAAAGAGGCCACTAAGGAGGGTAGATGGGAACTGTTATTTGCAAGATGACGTCCATCATACGATCTCATCAAGCTTTACGGGGTCGGGTTCTTGAGTCACAAAACTCAATTTAAGGGTAAATATTGGAGGTTATGTATTAGAGGAAATAATATGAGACTGGTTGCTTTTATTTTAGCAGACGGAGGTTGCAGTCGAGAGACGTCAACAGGAAAAAAAAGAAGAGAAGGGGTCAACAGTGAAGAACGAGACAGGTGAGTTGACAATGCACGTTCCCAAGAACAATCTAACTACGGAGCTGTAATCGCTCTTTTCCGATTGAGAATGGAACTATATTTAGGTTAATTACAACGTGTACAGGATTATTTATCGAAAGATGAATTAAAAAACTAAGAAATTATCCCAAACTTTGTATAAGTCAACCCAATTTGCTCTTGTTTGGTGGTGAAGGAGGACATGATGGAGACTCCGCCGAGAAAAGGAAAAGGTCTTCTTTGATATGGATGTACGCAATCCATAGAAACCAGTCCCGGGACACGAACGAGGAGCTCTTTTCGGCATCTGGACTGATAAAAGCATCCCTCCGGAGCATACACAGGAACTGCTCCTTAAATTAATATACAAAAAATAAGAGAGGCAGAGGGAGCGAAAGAAATCTAGGAAAATCTTGCGTAGCAGATGAGTTCGACCTGGCAATTTTCTCCACCCTCATAAATACCACAAATCGAAGCTGGAATTTTGTCTTATTGAATTGTCAGTTGTTATTGACGTGCCTTTGTATATTAATATTGCAGCCATGGGTCAGGATTACCCGGCAGGCACTGTGCTCCTGGAGACGCGTTTGGTTAACGGCGAGATTTCATACCAAAAGCGGCACATTGTAAAACGACAAGATGATTGGCAGCCTTCTGAAACTCAAGTATCAAATCTAAGAGACTCGTACCGGCTAATTGGAAATGTTTCGGTGCGGTTTGAGGCTACAGGCAATAATGGTGGGATTCATTATAGGGTATTTAATACAACTTGGTGGCGCAAATGCCTTGATTGCTTCAAGGATTGTTTCCCTTGCTTATGCCCACCTTTCTCTTGCAAATGCCCACTAAGCTCTTGCATTTGCAAACATATTGATATTGCAGCTATGAGCCAGGATTACCCGACAGGCACTGTGCTCCTGGAGACGCGTTTGGTTTATGGCGAGATTTCATACAAAAAGTGGCACATTGTAAAACGACTAGTTGAATGGCAGCCTTCTGAAGATCAAATATCGAATCTGAGAGACTCGCACCGGTTAATTGGAAATTTTTCGGTGCGGTTTGTGGCTGCAGACAATAATGGTGGGATTATGTATAAAGTATTTAATACACCTCGGTGGCGCAAATGCCTTGATTGCTTTAAGATGTGTTTCCCATGCTTATGCCTACCTTGCCCTTGCAAATGCTAATGTGGCTTTTGTAAGCGCTTACGTTGCTTGAGAAGTTTCTGTTGTTGCTGTTATTGCGATGAAGATTACTGAAGGAGTTTCAAGCCTTCCCTATATCACAAAATAAAGAAATTAGCCACAGTTTGCCTGAGATATTTAACTTTCCAAAACATTTGAGCTCCTCTTCCCCTTTCTCTCCTCCTCCCCCCCCCCCCCCAAAAAAAGAATTAATTTTCGCTAAAAGGTATTTGATATCATCAATAAATGTGATTTCAATAGCCGTAATGCTACCTAGCTCGGGCCTCGATGATTAAATAAATTGGGGTTTATTTGTAAATACTTCTCATCACGTTAACCCATGAAAACTGTGAAAAGCTCCGGCAGAATGGGCTATTAGGCCTGCAAGCTGCAAGGACAATGTCCTTTGATATTTCAATGCTGTACCTTTTTTACGTTATAAACACATTTTACGTGAACTTGCGAAAGTAATTGGTTGTTTAGTTTTTATAGTACAAAAACAATTCTTTCAGAATTAGAAAATATGTTTTTTTGTTGTGAAGTTAAAGTGATCATGAGCAATTACTTTCTTTACGAGTAGGATACGGAAGTTCCACTGTAACTCTATATATCTAGTAAATATAACTGCACTGGATTTTAGATTGGGTTAAAAAGTCATATTGCCTGTAGTTTAATTTAAGAAGTTACTGAATGACTGTTTCCAACATTAAATATTCTATCGGTTATTTAAATTTGTGTGTTGATTTCTCATTACATCTTAAGATCATGGGTTGGAAGCCCCCCTCCCCCTTCCTTCGAGGGGCTGCGGAGAGGATGAAATTCTGCCCATAAGCTCGACTAAGTCGTCCAAGTTGTTCAGCCGGGAAACATGAAACAAAGCAGGAGGTGTAAAGGGAAAATAAAATCGACATTACAGAAACAACGGACATAATTTAGCACTGCACTTTTCATTCCCCTATCGATCCTATCCTTCTATCTAGAATCCATGCCAATAGCAGTCTACTAAAAGTGTTTACAAATTACCTCTAATACTGTGGGAATAGTGATTCTGAAATTAGCGGACGTTTTAAATGAAGAGCATAGCCTAGTTTAAAGTTTTGTTCAGGATTTTTTCATGCATTTTCCAATTGCCTGAAGAGTGGGCTAGACAGGGAGCTACGAGGATCAAGGAAACTTGTTATCCCATATGTCAATACAACCACTTATGGTCTCCACTCCTTCAGATACATTTCTGCAAGCATGTGGAACAAACTAACAGAGGACCTGAGGTCATTGACGTCGTTGAATGAGTTCAGAACTAAAATATGTCAAATTTCTTTCGAACATTAAATTTCCTTCGAACATAAATGTGATTAGATACAATGTATATATGAAGTTCATATATTTTGAACTGCGGTATTAGATACGTATGATGCACGATCCTCGCAGTAGAGAGCGCTATTTATACAATAGCGAAAATCAGACCTGAAAAAAATCAGGCCGTACGGGATTCGAACCACTGACCTCTGCGATACTAGTGCAGCGCTCTACCATTTGAGCTAACAAGCCAACTGGGAACAGGCCGTTAAGTTGATTCGTAATAAACCCGTGAAAGTGATAAATGAGATACAATGAATATATGAAGTTCATATATTTTGAATTACGAATCAACTTAACGGCCTGCTCCCAGTTGGCTTGTTAGCTCAATTGGTAGAGCGCTGCACTAGTATCGCAGAGGTCAGTGGTTCGAATCCCGTACAGGCCTGATTTTTTTCAGGTCTGATTTTCGCTATTGTATAAATAGCGCTCTCTACTGCGAGGATCGTGCATCATACGTATAAATGTGATTGTTACTTATGTAAATAGTAGTGTGGTGTACTGTTTATAATACGACACTATTTGTTTTTATTTATAGTATTTACTTATTTATTTACTTAATTTTCTTTCTCTTTCTCGAAGAAATTAGCTATACAGCTACTCTTGTAAATCCGAGGTGAACTAAAGGTGATGTATGTATATATGTATGTATGTATGCATGCATGCATGCATGCATGCATGTATGTATGTATGTATGTATGTATGTATGTATGTATGTAGCTGCCTAATTCCTGTTGGGGTAACACCTCTTTACTTGAATCTAGCAATAGCTGAGATTTAATTGCGTTTCCTTGCAATTGGGTCACTAAATAACTGAACATTATCACCGATGACTGAACAGCGTAGTAGCTCAGATGTATCTGATTTCCTATATGTTTCCATTATTTAGCCTGTGCTGCAGACTGTCTAAAACGTTTAGTTAGAGTCACTGAGAGGAAAATGTATTTTTGACCGTATTCGGGAACAAAATACCTTTCTTCAGTCTAGTCATCAGAGGGTCTTTCCGTGAAAACCACAGAATTTAGGATGTATCATAAATGTACAATCATTACAAAACTATTCCCTTTATGATAGGGTGGTTCATTTAATACATGAAAAAAGGTACTGGACAAGAGTCATATTTCCCCCAAAGGGCACCCCGATGGTCTGACTTATTAAGTAAGTAATTTAATTAACTTGGTCATGTAACGTGTATTACTTTAAATTTAGTCGACCTGTCTGTGAATGGTTTATTCGATACCTTAATAGCAGCATAGGCTTTACAATGTTAGTAAGGTTGAGATCGGACGTCAGCATTATCAGGTGCCTTCCACCCACCCCACCCCAAGGGAGGACATCCATCACACAGTAATTTCGGGCGTGGGAAATTAACGTCTCCTACCCCTAACCCTGCAGGAGACAGACCTCCATTTATTCGTCCTTATCCTTACTAGAATATCTATCAATTCCTTGATATCATAGAAAGGTAGCAAATTCTCCTCAGTTATTTTAAGACCATGAGAATTGGTCCGGCCGGGGCTCGAACCCTCGACCTCCCGCACAACACAATCCGGCGCTCTAACCAATTGAGCTAACCAGGAGGCGGTGTAATTTAATCAGTATGTCTAATCAGTATGCCTAATCAGTTTTAATGCGCTCTAAGCCGTGTATTGACATGAATTTCAAAATCCAGGATGGCGGACAATGTGGTCCTTTGAGCTCAGCAATTTTGTTTATTGTCCATCATTGAAATTCCATATCTTAACCGTTTTGAGACTGAAAGGAACAGTTCTACCCAAGCCATTTTAGTTTCGTTTCGTCGAAAGATACCAAGAAAGAGAAAGTAGAGTTTTCCTCCTGTGCAAGAAATTTCAGTTGTGCACTTTGTGTGCCAAACTAAGAGAGTATGGACAAAATGTGAAACACTAGCTTTCTTTTCTTGAGTCTGCATTGCGTGACAAAACTGATAAAAACAATGTCACAGTATTACCATTTCTCGGAAATCTTGTATTCGCCGAATTATCACTCTGAAACAAACAACGTTTGCTGATAACCGAGAACTGAGCTTTTGGAGAAGAAATAGTTCAGAAGGTTGAGACATTATGGCTGATAGGTCGAATAAGACCATTTGTCTCTTCAATTGCGATGGAACGTACAACCTAGATGTTGTTAAAGCCTTCCTGATGGAAATGAATGAGAAACACGGCTTCAACTTCGCAATTGGGAAGCACAACTTTGGATTGCAACAAATGACTGATTTTTGTGAAAACACAATTCCTCAAATTCACATGGATTATGCTGTTTTTGCCTTACACGCGCACGAGTCTCGTCTCTCGATCAACGAAGATAATGCAGGGATTGGCTACGCGAAGGTCTATAGAGCTTTGTTAGAGGCCACAAGTAAGTTAGGCTAAAAATCTGTTTTATCTAACGGGTATGGATGGCATTAAAACTAGACAACAGACAGAGAAAAATCTTCATCATGTTATTAACTGTTAAAGGTGAGATTAATTCGTTTGGTAAAAGATGATATACACAAACACGTTACTTTCTCTTTCGAGCCGTTGTCACACACTATAAAGCGGAAGCAGTTTAGGGTCTTGTTTTTGTTCGTCACTTGATCGATTTATCCTGTGGAAACGAAATGACATTTTCATGATATAACATTTGCTTTATTGCGCTTTGTCAGAAGAATCACGAACGGTCAACAAATCCAAGTGAGCGAATAAGAACGTCAGAAAAACGTGTGGTTTCTTGGAAAAAAGGGGGAACCACATAATTCCAATTTCATTTACCATCAAAACTTCGAAGAATGAATAAATGAAACCATATCGATGTATTTCTTCAAATAATATCGATATAAATACAAGTATTCTGAAATTGTATTTTCCTTTAACAATGAGACGTGGCTTAGTTTACGAGTGACACAAATTAAAGAACTTGATAGTGGCAAGAGAAAGACAGACTGCAAAAAATCGCACACTATGATGAATATGATTTATTGGATGGTATCTAATCTATTTTTAAACCATTGTTTACAGAGAACAAGGTGTTGATAGTCATTGGCGGAGATAACAAATACAGAAATGACGACGAAGAAGAACGGGCTGTTATCTCACGCTGGGCACGAGGGAAAGTGGCGTCACAGTTTGCTGAGGAGTATCTTGATGGAAGAATAAGCTTCATTTTTTCTTGGAACAAGGGGCATAGAGAAATCCATGAGGAGGCACTGTTGCATTTCTTTGATCCAAGCAAACATGGTACAAAGTTTGAACACCAACCCAGACAAAAACCAACTAACGACCGCGAGGTAAGACTTAATTAAGCGACATTCGCCAATTGTAAGTCTGAAAAAAATATTTTTCGAAGTAGGAAACTCGAAATTATAGTTGAACTTTCTACGCAAGCTGACTGTCCTCGATTTCTGGCCATGTATAGCTTGTTAAGGGATAAATTTAGGCACTCTTTGAAATCTATGAAATAAGCCAGTTGTTGTTAAGATGTTGTGATCCCTGTATTTGGTTGGTAAAAAAATTAATTACGCAGTGTTCTTTAGTTGGAGTCGAGAAATTAAATTCAAATTACGTTTGGAAATATTCTTTCGCGTGCGTGACAAAACAAGGTCACTGATCATGATACGATCGTCAAGACAAGAAAGTGTCCTCACTACACATAAGAAAAAAATTAAACATAGCAATGACTACGCTAACGATAGTGATAGGCATAGTAACAAAAATAAAACGATTTTACCCTGTTATGTAGTTGTTATTTAGTATATAACACCTAGGGTCCAGTTGTTCGAAGGCCGACTAGCGCTAACTTAGGGTTAAATTTAATCCAGGTTTCTATATTCCTCTATTCAAAAGCCGTTTTGGGATAATTTTCTCAATGCTTTTCCGAGCATTCAATCATAAAATTGTAGACAAATGGAATTGAACTAAATTTTCTTTTAAAGCTTTTAGAACCGAAAGCATATTTCATTCTAAGCCTGGGTTATCTTAACCTAGCTTTGAACAACCCGGCCCAGGTGAATAGTGCTTTTTGTGCGTGATGATTGGTTAGTCCGGAGGTGTCTTGCAAGCACTCTTCACCTCTAATCGGTTGAATGGGTAAGAATCAAAAGTTTAATTTCCACCCATTTTTCGGTAAATTGATAAAATTAAAATAAATCTTTGTTTCCTTGTGGTTTATTTTAAAAAAATTATTTACCTTGGTGTTGGTGAAATTAGTGGATATTTGTCACCACTTAAATGATTAATTGTTAACTTTACAAAGATGTGGCTCACAGATAGGCTGAGAAAGATGAGTTATTTCATAGCAACTATTTAAATACCATTTAGGAATCGCGTGGAAATACCAAGGTAATACCTCTGAAAAAAGGAACTACAGAGAAAGAAAAATCCACAAGTGAGGTAGGAGATTACTGGGTTAGTCCACCTATAAAATTGATATTTGGTAACCAGACCTAGAGCTAGTGCTAAACAATACGAGAACCAAAGTTAGCCAAACATTTGAAGAAAAGGTTTACGTTCGTCATCATGTGCGTGTTCTGGTCGAAAGGAAGGATACCTGGAGATTGGATTAGGCTCTGAGCAAGTCTTCGGAAAAGATCACAACAATTTTAAAGGTCATAGACTATAGGAAGCTTCGCACGATAGGGTTGTAAGGATATCAGAAAGTTACGTAAAGAGAGTGAGTAAAAACTATTTTTTTTTAAATATCCAACATGACGGTCCATGGGTTGTCAGGGGTTTTGGTTCTCATTTTTGTATTTTTATACTTTTTAGTATAACATGAGAAAGTTAAATTACTTGACCGGCAATTTCGTTTTTGTCTTGCAGACGGAAGTTGAGGATAAGAGACGTGGAAATGGAGAGAGAGAAAGGACATGGGAAAAAGAGACTAATAAGTTGAGGGGTCCCCAAGAACGACACAACTACGGAGGTAATCGCCATTTTTAAGCTTTATGCCATCTGTAAAGAATTACGTATCTGGGAGATCTAGAGATTTTAACGTTCATTATTTCTCTGAACGGATTGAGACGTCCGCAAACTATTTAAAAAACCAGCAGACTATCCTCAGAGGTATGAGACATGTTGACACTCCATTTTGGCACTCCCCCATCTAGGTTACAGAAAATTCGGTGCCAAAAAAATTAAAATTGTGGAATTAAAGAAACTAATATGTAGGAAATTTCTTATTAACATGCGTTCAAGGGGTTTGAGAGAAAATTATCTATAATAGAGGAATTCGCTTTTAATTTGTTCTATAGTGGACGGAGAAAAATTGGCGACTCCACAAAGGAAAGCTAAGGGCTCTCGTTTGATTTGCTTGTATTCAAGCCACGAAAAACTGGTCCCAGTAGAGGCAAGGAAAATCTCTCAAAACAAGAGATTATAAACTGATAATCTTTTGTCCAGAACTAATACTGTCCATACATACATACATAGGTTAATTGACCAACACCCACCCATCCCACCCAGGGGAGGGCATCCACCACACAGTAATCTCGTGCGTGGGAAATTAACGTCTCCTACCCATAACCCTGCAGGAGACGGGGTGTACGGTTTATTCGTCCTTATCCGAGAAGGCTAGAATATCTATCCATTTCTTGATTATAGAAAGGTAGCAAATTCTCCTCACTTATTTTAAGACCATGAGTATTGGTCCGGCCGGGGCTCGAACCCTCGTCCTCCCGCACAACACAATCCGGCACTCTAACTAATCGGAGCTAACCGGGAGGCGGTCTGTCATGAAAAAATGATGATAATGGTTGATTTTTTCCGACTTCTGGATCTTTAAGTTCAACCCTCCCCAAGAACTACTGCTTTTAAAAGCAGTGCTTTGTTTGTTTGTTTCGTTTTTGTTTTGTTTTAAAATGAGAAACAAGCAAACAAAAGGTAAAAAAAGAGCAAGAGAAAGCGAAAGTAATCATGTCAAACACCATTACACCTACACTTGAAGAGTGGAGAGTTTTCCGACCCTAATCACTGGAATATATCGAATTTGAAATATTATCTTGTTGAATTGTCAGTTGTTATTAACGTGTCCTTGTACATTATTATCGCAGCCGTGAGCCCTTATTACCCGGCAGGCACTGTTCAGCGAAGGGGTGAATGGAAGCCTTCTGAGACTCATGTATCGGATCTGAGGGCAAAACAGTTTACTGAACCCAGTTCGGTGCGGTTTTCTGCAACAGGCAACGGTGGTATTAGCAACACAGTATTACCCACAACTTGGTGGCGCAGATGTATAGATTTCTTTAGGATGTGTTGTTCTTGTGGTTGCATTCATGACGATTAAGAGCAGTAATAAATTTGCAGACCTTCGGCATATTGTCAATCAAGAAATCTGCCACTTGTCGCCAAATGTTTTAGCCTGCTGATTTTAAAGTTAACCGCGTGACTAACACATCTGATATCAATCTGTAACCATTCTTCTTATAAGCTTAGCATTTACAAACGAAAGTGTCATGGCAGATATGAAAGAAAACGATTATTTAATCACTTTCACCAGAGTGTGGTGAGGGTCGCACAACAGAGCGAGGCTCCAATTTAAGTGCGCCCAATATCCCACCCATCCCACCCCAAGGGAGGACATCCATCACACAGTAATCTCGTATGTGGGAAATTAACGTCTCCTACCCCAAACCTGCAGGAGACGGGACCTCCATTTATTCATCCCTATCCGAGAAGACTAGAAAATCTAAACCCTTTCTTGATGTTATAGAAAGGTAGCAAATTCTTCTCAATTATTTTAAGACCCTGAGTGTTGGTCCGGCCGGGGCTCGAACCCTCGACCTCCCGCACAACAGTCCAGCGCTCTACTCAGTCCAGCGCTGAACTGGTAGCAACTATTCATTGAACAGTAGAATAACAATACCTTTAGTAGTAAATATAATAATATGAAAATGTAAGCTCTGCGATTTTATTGTGATGTGTTTTATTTTATAGAGGGAGCCTTTCAATGAAAAGCCTTGAGTTGATGGGTTTCTCCGCACCAACTCATATAGGCTGACACTTTGTAACTCTGGTCGAAAAATCTGGCAATAAACCATTAACAGTTATCATGACAAGGACTACAATTGTTTTCTTTTTTTTTTTTTCTTGTAACAAAGCGCCATCGATTATTTGGCTTTTAAGTCAAGTACTTAGGTGAAACGTTCTCTCCTTTTGCATGTAATGTAGTAATAACCTGTATGCGATAGTAAATAATGATCTTTGTGCAAAGTGTCAGATTGAGGAAAATTGATTTAACTTTGCTTCAAACTGAACTGTCCACCTGACTGTCAATCTATTCCTGTCTGGATGTTCAAATGGAGCAATATGGATGCATTAGAATACGCTGTCCTTCTCTTTTTCCTGTATCACAGGGAGATATGCACTATGAAATAGCACACTTGAAACACTTGGGAGGAGACTAAATGTTCCTCAGAATATGGAGCACAGGACCACAAACTGCCTCTTGGAGAACGCTGTAAGGTAGTAATTGAGAAAGAGTGCTACAGGTATGGAATATGAACACAATCAGGTCGGCAAAAGTTGAAAACTTCATGTTAAGAGAATATTAAAATTTGATATTTTTCAATCTTTTGGAAGATAAAAACCCCTATTTCAAGAAACACTGTGCAAACTGCGAACCCCACGGCTCTTTCCTGAGACCAAGTCACACTTTGCCTTACAAACATTACAGTTTCACCAAAACGCAGAAAACCTACTGTTTTTTTGTTTTTTTTTGCCAAGCAAGTTGTCTATCACTTCAAATAAGCACTGGCTAGAAATATGGTTGCTGAAATAGAATAAAATAGTAAAGCACCTACCAATTCGACGTTATGACAAACATCACTGGTAGCCACAACATGACTGATAAGCCTACCATTACACAGCAAATAACGATCTACGAATGAAGGGGAATTCTTAGTTTTAGAGATTAAAAAAAGGCAGTGGGTAGGCTTAGGAAAATCTAGTCACATATGAATTCCATGGCCAGGCATCAGTACCCATGCACATGACATGAAATATCATAGAAGAATGAGAATCTGTCAAAGGGAAGCTGATTACTCCCAGTCTTGTAGAAAATATACAGATGTAAATTAAATGAATTACCTCCCGGGTGGACTCCAAGCTGTAAACTATAATACCTTTCTTCTCTTGGTTTGTTGTGTGACGGGGCCAAAATAAAACCCAGAAGGCTTCAATCCAGAAAGTCTATCCGGCAAAACCACTCTCTCCACTTTACATTCGTTTGAACTCTTTCTCCAAGGTTTTCTTAATTCCAATCGATAGCGGCAATTCTGAATTAATGTCGTCCCATATCGCTCTGAGAGTTCTTACAGTGGTAATCCTTCTTCTTCGCAATTCCTTCCTTAAAGCCTCCAGTCTTCCTTGGTCAGTCCAATGGTACTTATTCTTTAGGCGGGTAAAAAATTGTTCCAGGCTCTCCCCAAAACTGAAAGCTCCTGCTGGAGTATGGAGAAACAGCAGTGAATAATAAAAGTGGAACATCTTAAAGTTCACAAAGCAACAAGATGGACAATCAGACACGGTTTTATGTTACTCTAGTTTAAGGATTTAATGAATGTAATCAGGGAAATTATAATTCATCGACCCAACGTTCCGTGGAACATCTTGTTAGAACTGAAGCAAAACATAGACATGAGATAATAAAATTTTTCCGATAACTGTCAATAATCGGCTACATGAATTTGGCACAGTTACCATGGCAAAATTTTAAAAGTAAAGCTAACTGACTTTTTTAAATAAAGAGACAGCTGCTTTGATGACGGTTGTTGTTGCTATCATCAGCACAAATGTACAGATATACTCAAGGTAGAAACGTCTGCTGATGAAATAAGTTGATACTTTAGGTAACTTCAATTTTAAAATCGATTTGGTGGGAAGCTAATCTGAGTCCTACCTTGACTGCCAATAAAGGGGGGAAGGATCATTAGAATGATACAGAGTTTTATATAGAGATCAAGTAAAAAAAAAAAAAGAAAAAAAAAAAAACTCTACCCCCCCTTCCCAGGCGATAAATAATGACCGGTCCCCTGATTAAGAGAAGTGAAAAACCAAGATATAAGAGCCCTCCTACATTTAAGAGATCTGGTGATCAAATATAATTACGAGCCGCTTTAAAAGTCCTTTTGGATAATAAATCCACAAGCAAAAATTGTTTACCTCTGGAATCTCCGTAAAGACGAGTGTTCAAATTCTGAGTAGTGAGAGACTGCCTTGACTGAGGAATTCAGGCCTTAATTGTTTTTTCTTTCTCTGGAAAATGCCCTACCTTTAGCCATAACTTCTCTGTCCATTTCATTTTTTTCACGCTGCTTCCGAACCAATATGAACTTCTCTGCCAAAAGTAACACGGAGTCCAGAATTTCAAGAGCCAGAAGATCTACCTCATTGGACTGCTTAGCATTCTCGTGCGTATAATTTGCAATGAAATAGGTCCTCTCGCTGGAACTACCGGTTACCGCAGATGCCAGGTCAGAAGCTTCCTCCTTATGCTCCTCAGTTTTAAGTTCATCCAGGAAGGTGATCACAGTTACGGGAGCATAACCTGAAAAATGAGATGAAAGATAATCAGAGCCACAGGACTAATAACCTGCAAACAAGGCGGAAGACAATCGTTGGCACGATGGTTTAACAATGAGGTGATAACTTCTCTACTCATAACGCGTTGCTTCCAAAATCAATGTAAACTTTTCTGCAAAATGCCAAACAGAGTCCAGAGTTTCAAGAGCTAAAATATGTACTTAACTAGGCTGCTCAGCATTCTCGTGAGTACAATTTTCAATATAATAGGTCCTCTTGCTGAAAAGGGGACTATTTTCGATCGAAGTAGACCTATATGAGGTGAATGTGAACTATGTATCATGCTGATCTACCCTTTTTTGGTTGTTTCTTCTTGTGGTACTGTTGCTTCTTTTGCATTACTTTATCTGATAATGATGTCATAATCTCAATAAAGCTAAATGTACTTTTTTGCAACTCTAGTAAATCAGCACTACTGAAATCAACAGATGCTTCCTTATACTTTTTCTGAGCCAGGATTACATTATTAGGACCTGTGATATTATTACCATCTTGCCGAAGGTTCCCTTTGATCGCACGAAATATTTTTCTGTACTTTCCGTCAGATAAACACGGATCGTTCGCCTTCACAACGAAAATCACAGCGTGTGCACATCTAGCAAGTGATGGAGTTCTTGTGGCCGCTGAGTTTCCTGGTTTTCCTTCCTTATTGTCGTCATAATCCCTCGAAATTTCTTCTCCTGGTCGAATTCTTGATTCAAACCAAACGAAAATGAATATGTGAGGTTTTAAGCCCATTTAAACCAAAGCTAATTGACATGTAGCCTATGTTTGCATCTCCGCCCGGAATGCATTATCCTTTATGCAGGTGATGACAAAAGAAAAACCTTTAAGCGAGAGGTTTTTCTTCTTAGTACACCACCAAATCCGAAATGTTTCCTCTAATTAACATGGAAAATCGATTATAGCCAGAAGGGAAAGTTAGTCGAGAGAGTTTTATGGTTCCTGAATCAAGTAAGCCAAACTAAATGGTCCCGATCAGATTCTTCTATATCTCGAGACATAAACACGAAGATTCTCAGCTTAAGACCAGATTGTGAAAACTAGGTTCGCCATGCCACTTCATTGAAAGTCTGAAGCGACTTTCAACAGATTTGTTTCCCTCACTACCCAATTTTCAAGATTATAGTTCTTTTACCTACGTGAAAAATTACTGAGTTCATCCTTGGAGAATTCAGTTTTGAAAGACCTTGGCAGCTTACTCACGTGAACCATGTAGTTGAGATAGACATAGAAGAGGCACAGTGTGCAGTTTGGAGTCAAGTGAGTCTGACCTATGCTGAAAAATTTCGAGTGTTTTTGGAAATCGGCACGCGCCCCCAGGAATGATATCTCACAAAATTAGGTCGAGAGAGGAGGAAAGCTTATAAGCGAGTAAAGCCTCCAAAAATAAATATATATATATATGAAAGCAGCATAGTTCACCTTCCTGACACTATTTCGAGACATTCATCGACAATTTCTTCATTGGCCTCAAGGAATCCTCTGGTATCGATCAACCGAATGCCTTTCTGCACGTAGCATTCTTCAAGAAGAATAGTACCCTCTCTTCCAGTTCCTTGTTCGAAGGAACTCTGAGTCTCTCCAATTGCTCGCTGTAGAGTCCCTTTCACATCGACCAAAAATGCAAATATTGAGATGATCACTGAGTCCTTAATCATAACCAAACTTAGCAAATTAACTTCTTCACCTCATTCAAAAAGAGTAGTAAATCATTTACTGAGTAAGCCCGAGTGTTGTTCAAAGCGGGCCTTCACCGTAGATAGCAGATTATATTTCTATCAAAAGTCTTGGCAGAATTGTTTTAAAAAAATTATCAAAATATCTCTGGAAATATATATCCCACCTCTTTCTGGCAAACCAGGCCCAACTAATTGACATTAAATCACGCGTTAACGTGAACTTTTCTCAGCGGCCTCTTAACTACGTGAATATAAGATCGGTTCGTATCATAAATGGGGTCTTTTTCAAAGTAATGGTAGAGGACTTCCAATTAAACGATACAAAAGGAGCTAAACCATCAACAGAATAATTAGCATTTACCTCATAATTTTAATATGGACAAGTATCATCTCGCCCGAAAAACTTTGTCATCATGCAGACCATTTGTAAACTGGTGGAAATTCACAACAGTTGTACTTTTGTGTATGTGTGCTGTTGCATCAGTTTGCATGTTTGGCGTCTCCAGCTGGTATCAACAGACTGACAAATGCCGTTGCAATAAAAACCTTCGTTTAACTTTACAATACATGTAAAAGCACACGAATCATATGAGGATTATACAATTACAAGGGAACTAGTTTTATTGACAGAATAGAAGACTCGGGTTACTCACCTACAAAGCTAGTTTTCCCAGAAGCTGCGGGTCCAATTAAAGCAATCCGTATCAAGTCGATGTCGTCCACATCTAAACCTCTGAAAGATTCCTTCATGACTCTTGGACCAGCATGAAAGTCATAATTCACAAGTTCATTTCTTACTTTGATCAATCTCTCTTCTTCCCTTCTTTTCTCTATTTCCTTTCTTGAAGATTGCCCGAGATCCATCTCACGATGATCTCTTGTCCTTCAACGCGTAATCTTACATTTGCTCAACGTATCCCTTACAAAACAAAGAATGAAAGAAATTGAACAATTAACAGAAGGGGAGTTTTACAAATTAAAAGAGTTGAAAGCCCCTACCCTCCCCTCCCCTGTCCATACTGGTTCACAACTCTTACGTGTGTCACAGTGAAACATGAACTATAAATACATTCTTAATATCATCACACCGAATATTAGTAATATTTTGTCACTGGATCCACTTTGTATGGCCAATAATAAATTTTATGAGTAAAGGACACTCTGATACTTTACTATTCGGCAAAGGACACCGGAAGTCTCATTCAAATTTCATCAAATTAGACCTCTCTTTGGTCCGTCATCATGGCGATCGATACCGGCATGGTTTCTCTAAGTTTTCTTGACGATTACAAACAGTTTCAGCATTTCAGGTTTTAAACAGGGTGCCATGTGTTGTATGAATTCTGAATAGCTCCAACACTGAATTAAGAATGCCCAAACTTATCGGTGAAGCGAGGACAAACCAATGATGAAAACACTTATGTCAAATTATTCGCTCAAATGTTTTCATCATTTCTCACAAAACGTCGAATCACTGTGACTTACTGAAAATTATGACTTTCAAATTTCTGTATTCCATTCTGAAAGCAGTTCCGCTCGTAATCTTGCCTCAATCCAAGTCTTTATCACTCGTTGCCCTATGTAAATCAACCGCTCCTTTCAATTCAAAGCAACGAAAGCAATTATAGGATTTCCTAGAAATCGGGTGACCCCTTAGCCAATGCAGTTTGTATACAAAATTATTTAGAAAGTCACGCTATGACACCGTAGCAACCAATTGAAAAAAAAAAAACAAGTAATTGCTTCTAAAGAAGAGCACGTTCTGAGAAGGATGAAAAATCTGCAAACTAAGGCGATCTTCGCTGAATTTTCCTTTATTGTGACCTGTTCTGCTATCTTTAGTGCACGTTACATTGTCAATTAAATTCTACGATTGGTTTGAGAAATTTTGCGCGAATAACTCCCTTTCGATATATTGTGTGACTTTCAAAAAGGTATACTTACTATCCCCTCTTACCGACAAAATTTTTGAAGAGATTAGACCTTTTGGAGTTTTTCATGTTATGTGAAATCTTTATGAAAACTTTCATCGAGCAAATTTACACAAATCGGCAAAAAAGGCAGCTAAATCACGAAAAGATTCATTACACTTGACCAATCTTTAGGGAACACAACTATCAAGTATCATGTGACTGAGATTCTTGGAATTTAAGAAGGAGGCTTTGTGTGGTTTGTTATTTCGCCGTTTCACAGAAATGCGTACGACGTTTATTTCTGCAGTGAGAGAACGTAGTTGGTCTACTTGAAAAGAAAGTCTGGCATAACGATATCCGTCGATGAGCCATTCACTTCGTTACTGTCTGACCATTCTTTTTGGGGACTCGTAATTTCTACCCGGTAAGTGCAAGAGATATCGATGGTCGATGCACAATTTATATATATCGGTGCCCCTTTAGGAGCCTCGAATTCAATTCATCTTCAAACTTCTAGTTTTCTGCATTAAAGAGCGCGAACTAAACTTAGAAGCAGGTTACGCAGTTTTTTTAGATTTGTGACTTAAGTTTAATCTTCGTTTGTTTTGCGGTCAAAGGGAACTTCACTGGCTAAACCTTGTTGTTTTTGAGAAATCAAAGAGCTGGCTAAACAGCTAGTTGCAACAACAAACTACTATCAGTTATGGCTATTGACAAGAATGATCCTTTAGTTCTTAGTTCAATAAGTCAGTTAAACTATTTAAGTCTCCGGATGATGATTGCAGTAACATTATTGAGCTTCATTAATTCGGCTAAAGTATCCAAGAAGATAAACCTTTATTTACTTATATGTTTGTCAAAGTAACTCAGCGAAGAGTTAGAATGGTTTAAACAGAGCAGATAGAAAACCTGCTTTCCTTCCACTTAAGTCTTACGAGCTTTGTTGTGATTAAGCTCCCTTTCAGTTTGCTGATTTACCCAGTTTTGCTCGTTGAGGAATTCAAAAAAATTTAGCGCAACTTACGAAGCCGCCATTTCGATAACAGTCCCTTGTTTTCGAAAATTTCCGGGAAAAAGCGGTAGTGGATAAACTTTGAAAGTCACGCGAATGTTTTGACTCAGGTTATGACAATAAAAGAACTTAACAACGTTTCCTAAGACACTTAGACCTTAACGGTGGCGTCAGGATTTTGTATCAAAGCTAAATGTATTCTTACCCTCTTTGCATCAACGGTGTCGCATCTAATAGATAGGCGAATGGGTTACCGCTATACCTCTACTACACTAGGAGGTTTTTGCTTGTTCACTTAAGTAAGAATGGCTCGATTAATCGACGAATCGAAGAGACAAGCCTTCAGATGAAACGAAGTTATTAGATATTGCTCGGTGGGGATTTTTATCAAACGTTGATTCTCTATAGCATAATTGTTGGTCATTGACTTTTTAAGATCTGGTGGCTCTCAAAAGAACCGGGGTGGCTCTGAAAAGAGCCGTTGTGGTGGTTCTGAAAGAACTGTTTCTTATACGGCCTCCGTCAAATGACCATGAAACGAATCCCACACGAGCAGAGCTTTTTGGTCTGAGGTGTAGCGACGATTGCGTAGAATCCAATCCTTTATTCCTATGAATTAAAAAGGAATACTGCATTTAGAACACTAATCAACTTCCATAGAAAAGCAAACAAACAGAAATTTACATATGTTCTTAATAGCACGTGCTCGGTGACATAATATCCATGACAACAAAACAATCGTACGAACTTCGTTTCAAATTCCTATAGTCGTGTGTGTGTCGCTCCCTCGAAAAGTTCCTTCTCTGAATAAACAATGTGGAAATAAAACCTACCTTCTTCGTCCATCCAGCCTTTTTTGTGAACTGAAACTTGCATCCTCGGTGTCGTGTTGATATTCAGCTGTCACCTGTCACTGAATATCTTTGAATATGACCTTCGGTGGGAGTTTTTCGCCAGTTTGCTTTCACCACCAGAGCAACCGTGAGACTTTCTCAGATCCATAACACCTTTTTTTAACTCTCAACCTTTTGGTGCGTCACGCAACCGAGTATTTTCACCTAATTTTCAGTTTGGAAACTTTTCTTGACTAAGTTGCTCACTTTGGGGTGCGTCTTATAAACGGGTGCGCCTTCTAACTGAGAAACTATGATATACTGTCCATTTCCTGTGACTGACGGAAATGTGGCTCGTCAAGTGTCCATTTGCTATTTTTAGAGTTATCGGTTACGAATAATCACCTCTAACATGTTGGCACGTCATTTTTGTCTCCACTAGGCCTTTATTCAGGATAAAAAATAATGGGAATTGCTAGAAATCGCGTGGCCATTGATGGAACGATGAGGTAAATATCTTTTTCGTTGTTCTTGTGGTATGCTTTTATAAACAAAACTGATGCTACTATGAAATCATGTAATCGCCATCCCTAGGGTGTGGCATGTAAACAGTTAAATATAAGGGAAAGCATATTGAGAACAAATAATTCAACCAAAATAAATGGTGTATAATAGATAAACAAATAAGCACAAATAAGTAAAATTATTTTGCTGCTACACTGTGAAGGTTTGGCTTATTCCCACTAGTACGAATGCTTTAAAGAGGCAAGCCTTAGGATTGAGAATTCTGGGAAAAAATATTTATTTGGGATGATTTCTAATTATTGTGACTGTTTAGAGATTCGATGTTTAAACATCCATTGGCCAATGCTCGTCTCTAGTATGTCAGCGCTTAATGTTTGTCTAACAACTAAACTTTTGTACAGGAGGTGATGGTAGTAATTCTTAGAAATCGTTCGACAATGTTACATGTGCCATGTGCAGTGCAAAAGGTTCATGAAGTTGAAAGTCACGAAATCATGACATTGTTGCCAAAACAGAAGAGTGTTTCTGATAAGTTTAACAAAGCAATGTACAATAGGTGAAGTTATAGGGTGGCCTTAGGTACTCTGTGGAACTTTTTTTGTTGTTTTTGTTACCGTCTGCTTTCGAAAAAGAGGCTGCTACTGTTATGAAATCATGTAATCATCATTCTCAGAATCTGGAAGGTCACTTGTCAAATACAAGAAAGCACACTCAAAGCATTTCATTCTTTCTCCGTTTTATAGAGCAGCATAAGATGCTCACTTTTGACGATATTTAGAGGGCCAAAGTTGGTCGGCTTAAGAAAGTAAGTGTGACAAAACGACATCTGACGATCTGCCATTCACCTCGCTGTTGCCTGACCATTGGATAGATTTTATTTTGAAGACTCGTTGTTTTAACTCATTAAGTTTTGAAAATGTCGAAGGTTGATCTCGATGCAAACCCAACTTATATTGAGGGCAGTTTCTTGGTATTATTTGAGTTGACATGGAAAGGGTATATAGATACAAAGTCCTCTATGATGGTAAAGATGTATGATCGATTGTTCATTTCTTTTATGAAATTGTCTAATATTTGCAGTATCTGTTGGGACCTGAGCTGAATTTTAGTTCTTTAAACTTTGAGAATTTTCGGTGGCCAAAGGGAGCTTGTAAACTTTGTTGTCGTTTAGAGCTTTGACAGTGTAGACTGATCTTTGTGCAACAACAAACGAATCAAATCAGTTATGCCTGTCAAAAGCACTCACATTATTCAAGTTAAACAATTTCAGCCATAGTAACCAAGGGGGTACACCCTCATTAGCCTACTTGTCTGATACATGAATGTATTTCCCTTTGAGAACATAAGTAGCGGCTTTCATCGTTCATTCAAAAATTATCGCCAGAAGGGGTTCCTAATTCGTGAAATGGGGTCTTAAGAAACCCTTGATTTTTAGGTTTGGTCAAATCCAGGGCAAAGTTTCTTTACTTCAGGGAGAGTAGAGAGAAGAAGTGAAATGGACATGTTCAAACAGTTCCTTGTGTGTGAGACCGGAGAAATGTACCAAAAAAATAACCCAGATTGAATTTCCAAGTGGCCCTCTCCTGTTTGTCACAGCAGCAAAGTGAAGTTAGCTAGTTGATAATGCTAAAATCCTTAAAAAAAGTGGGGGAATTTTCACAGGGGAACCTTACAGCAGCCGGGAAACTACGTATTTTTGACCCATCATTTTCACACAAATGGTAACTCATATTAATGAATTTTCAACTCCGAATAGTTCTAACTGCCCCGTTGACTATTTACTTAATCCAATGCAAGTTCATGGAATAACTACTAAATAGCTATCACTTGTGCTAAGTTTGGTAACTTTTATAAACTGCCTGTCTAGTCTCTTGATATTTACTTTACTTTTTTCTTTATCATTTAGAACGAGAGACATTCAAGTTGCTACAAAAAGGAAGAAGGCCTCCACATGGGGGTAAGCTTTCAAACTATTCGTTTTAAATTTGGTGATTACCTCCTGATTTCATATTTCTGTTTTACGTCGCATACGCTTTGCATACAAATCTGCGTGAACTGTTTTTTTCCAAATTGTTATTTATGTATGTATATACGAATATTTATACAGGGTAGCCCAGTTCAGCAACTTAGCTGCTTTAAATTGGGCTCTGTGTAACCCACCCATCCCACCCCAGGGGAGAACATCCACTACACAGTAATCTCGTGCGTGGGAAATTAACGTCTCCCACCCCTAACCCTGCAGGGGACGGGGCCTACTGTTTATTCGTCCTTATCCGAGAAGACTAGAATATCCATCCATTCTTTGATACTATAGAAAGGTAACAAATTCTCCTCAGTTATTTTTGTGTTGGTTTGGCCGGGGCTTGAACCCTCGACCTCCCGCAGTCCGGCGCTCCACCAATTGAGCTAACCAGAAGGCGTTGTGGCATGTCGTTGTGCTCGTACAGATAAGACACGGCAACGAGCTAAGATTAACAGACTTAAGAGCAACAAAACATTTGATTTCCACACCTTGTATTAAATATGCAGGTTTCATCACAGCAAAAGTATTGCTACTCTTTCAGAAAGGTTTTTCACGTCCCCGTGGCTATGTGTACGAAGACAACGTTGAAAGAGACATACAAGAAGAGCAAGAGAGAGAACCTCGACGCCAGAGGAATTACGAAAAGCAAAACGAGATCGAAAGACAAATAATTCATTTGGAAGAGGTTAAAAGCGATGGGTGTGTGCAACAATACGATGAGGAAAAGGTTAGGAGAGAACTCAAAGAACTTCAGCTTGAATATTATCTTTGTAAAAGTCGGAAAGCACTGTTCGATTACAAGTTTGGTGACAAGAGCAAAAAGACCTTGCATCCTCATGTCACCCAACTAAGGATTGCATTGTTTGGCCCTACGGGTTCGGGAAAGAGTTGCTTCATTAACACATGTGAAC
This sequence comes from Stylophora pistillata, assembly GCF_964205215.1. NCBI lineage: Eukaryota > Metazoa > Cnidaria > Anthozoa > Scleractinia > Pocilloporidae > Stylophora > Stylophora pistillata. The sequence continues at coordinate 34,191,300 of NC_142525.1, forward strand.
GTGCGGTGAGGGGAGCAGAAGTGGGCCTTGCAGAGAGCAGCTCAGGAGAAGAATGGACTGTTACGCTCCAAGACTATCTGCCAGAGATGTTCTTCCACTTGGTCGACACTAGAGGTTTCTTCCACTTTGATCGTAACGAAACTGTTGAGTTTCAGAACATCCTGCAGGGGAAAATCCAACCTGGCGACGTAATACATCGTCCTATGAATGGGCAGGCTAAAAAGCAGGAGTTGCATAAATTCCCAGCGTTTGAGAAAAGAGTTCACGGAGTCATTCTCGTAGTAAAGGCAAATGACCCGCGGTTAAAGCATGGAACATTTAAGGAATATCTTCAACCAGTCCGAAAAATACTTTGTGAAAATGGTAATTTCTCAACTAACCTTTGCCGTTGCTTAGAATTACGACCTTTATAGGCCAGCCAGGAAAACATGATCAGAAGAGTAATAAGGGCAGGAATGCAAATTTTTTCACGCTTATTGTATTTGTATCATCATTTTCAGGGATTGAGCCTATAACAGTTGTCACTCACTATGACTTACTTCCGGAACAGGAGCGCGAAACCGTCCGTAGAGAAGCGTCAGAAGCTACGGGTAGTTCCCTTTCTTACACACTCTTCATTTGGAACTACACTAAAGAAAACAGGGATCGTAACACTGAGAAAGAGCGCATGGCACTAGAAATTCTGCAACGTGCAGTAGAGGAATCCGAAAGGGCAGTAATAAGAGTCATGGAAGAAACAGGTTTGTTTCTTTATGGGCTGAGTATGAAACTGGTAAACTTTCTGACCACCAATTACGTATATTTGGTTGTTGTTACTGCAGATTAGTATGGTTGAGTTCTTAAAAGGTGTGAGAAGGACTCCTGATTACCGAATTCCAATATTGTGAGCAGTTTTAGCTGAGCTTATTTCTTGCGCTCATTGTATAATTCAATTTATCTTCCCAATAATAAAATGGTTTTATACCACATTTTTGCTATGAGTACTCTTCAGTCATTCCCATTCTGCCTTTTACATCCACATCAGTACCACAAGAGATTCTTGAACGAGGACTTTTGGCTTTGGAAGCTTACAATAAAGCTCGTAGCGAGGGAACTACGGTGGTTAAGAGGGTGCCCATAATGTTGATTGGACAATACTGCTCAGGAAAGACCAGCTTAAAGAAGTCACTCAGAGGCCAGTGTTTCGATCAAAACGAAGAAGGCACGTCAGGAATAGATGCTGACCCTTCATTCTTTAAAGTGTCTCACGAGCTTTGGAAGGTTGGGGAGAAAGACCAAGATGCCAGTCCCAATTCAGCATTACTATTGAATCGCCACCTTGCTAAATGCACAGTTGAACATTTGAGTTTGAAGAAAATACTTGAGGTTGGTTCAGCCGGAGCTGTCGCTCCCGAAGACTCAGACTCAAAAGACGTCAGTCAATACTTAGCTCCTGAATCTTCATTTATGGGTGTGACTGAAAGAGAAACCCTTTGTTGTGAGGAGTTACCAATGATGCCAGAAATCCCTGATGGAACGTCAGATTCGTTAGCACACATCAAGACTGGACCCGAAATCGAAAATGATCGGGAATCAAAAGAACGTTTAGGCAACGTAGCAGAAATTTTGCTGCAAAAGATAATTCCCAACGAGGAAGACGTATATTCCATGATGTGGGACTTTGCTGGGGAGTCAGTCTACTACACCATACATCCAATATTTTTAACTCCAAAAGCGATCTACTTATTGGTTCACGACCTCAGCCAAGATGCACATGCACCCGCCAAACCAGTCCGTTGCCCAGGAAGGTACAAAAACTACACAGACAGCCACTGTTTGAAACAAAATGTCGATTACCTCTATTTTTGGATGTCTCTTGTTGCTTCCTTAGCCAACCACTGTGATAGTGACCCCTCAAACACAACATCAAAAACATTGCCGGAAAGTCTCCCCCCTGTGTTCTTAGTGTGCACCCATGCAGACGAGCCCTTTGATCACACCGATGCTAAAACGCTTGCCCGAAGTGTTTATGGTTCTTTAATGGACAAGCCAAGCCGAACGCACTTGTGCAAAGATTTCTTTTTCGTAGACAATACTAAATCTGGCAAAGAGCTTGAATGTTCAGAAGTTGTTCGCTTACGTAAGGTGGTACTTGCAGCTTGTAACGAATTACAGAAGAAGAGAGAAGCCATACCAATCAAGTGGTTAGAATTTGAAAATGCCATTCAGGAGAAAAAAGAAAATGGCTTTAAATACATTCTCCTTGAGGAGGCCATAGGGATGGCTGAAGAGTGTGACATTTCTGGCGATAAGCAGTTTCAGACATTAATGAACTTTTTGCATGACCAGAGAGTTTTGATTCACTTTACTGAAACCCCTGAGCTGGACAAATTGGTGGTCCTGGACTGTCAATGGTTGATCGATGTGTTCACGAGAGCGATAACAGTCACGCCCTATGAAGGTGAAGACTACGAATTTGCAGGCCTTTGGAAAACGTTTGAGGAGGAAGGAATCTTAAAGGAAGACCTCCTAAAACATGTCTGGTCCCCATTCGTCAAGGACAAAATAACCTACGGAAGTCTTGTTGCAATTATGGAGAAGTTCAGTTTGCTTTGCTCTTTGCCCCTGTCTAATCCTTCCGATGCAAAGGAGTACTTGGTGCCATCAATGTTGATGTCTCTTTCCTTAGATGATGTTAAAAACTTGGTGGATTCCTCAAGAATACCCTCCCTTTTCATCAAATTCAAATCTGGACAGGTTCCCCCAGGCTTATTTCACCGACTGATGCTCCAGTTCCTTCAGCGGAGCCAAGGAAAACAATCAAGCGAATTACGCCCTTGCCTGTCCCAAAATTTTTCCAGATTTTACCCCGATGAAAAGAAAAACTTTTCCGTCATCCTTCTTCGTCATTCCTCTTCTATTGAAGTTGTTTTTCACTCGGGTGAGCAACCTGACGTTAAGTGTGTTCAGAAAGTACGTAGGAAACTTGAATTGGTTCTGGAGTCCATGCGTAATGAGTTCCGCTGGCTCAAGGGTATGAGATATGAAGTAGCTTTCATCTGCCCAGTCTGTTGTCAAAGAGGAGCCGTCGTTAGCCAATGCCGCACTCATAAGATTCAAAGCTGCAAGCAAGAAGAATGTCTGCACTTCTGGTTTGAGTCTGAAATTAATGAAGAAAGTAACTGCAGAAAGAATGCCACTGCAAAAGACTCTAGAGTTCGAATCGAGAAATTTGCCCCGTGGACTGCCCCACGAGAAATCCAAGTAAGTGACTCTCAGTAAGAATTGTACGTATTAAATTTGAGGTTTTTTATATAAAAGCCATACATCTTTAATGTGATAAACCTCTCGCCTGCATTCAGTCATCTAGTCTGATTTCCCAGTGGAGGGTTGTCCTTGAAAAAAATTGCTGACTCCACAACAACCTGGAAGGGGGAGGGCGTCGTCAGAGTCAAGTGAGAAGTCGTTTTTCAGTCGGGACACGTTTCAAAAAGTTACGTTGTCACTTTTTTGTTGAGATGAAATGGCTGCAACTTAAAGATAGAACAACTCACAGCACAAATCACTTCGGAAAGCTTAGAACACTCTCTTCCATATTAAGTGCTCGATGGATTCTGATGATGACTTCCGCTGAAATTGTTGAGACGTTACTAACTGTCACCGATAATAGTGCTTCTCAGGACTACTTTCACCCAGACGACCAGATTAAACGGTCACTCAACTGGAATTATCTTTCCCGATGTTCTTCCTCTTTTGACTAATGTTCCACAGGTAACTAACGACAGACATGCTGAGACCCACGCAGCTTGTGAGAAAGGTACATAAAGTTTTTTAAATACTTCTCACTTAAAGTTGTAAAACAATATCCCTCAGGTTCTCGATAGAAGTGTTAACTCTAATTGGTGACGAAAATGAAGGAGGAAGTTGATATATATTTAATGTTACTGTAGGTCTGTTCGGTAAAATTTTACAAATGACGTCAAACTATGGTAATTAGAAAAGAGAGGCACATGAATCGCAGCCAAGTGCATCAATGATGTCGTGGTATGCTTTTTTTTTAATTAAAGTCAAAAAGAAGTATCCACCACCAAATCCTCTTAGCCAGACAGCATATTACAATCTAATACAGCGCTCCTATTGTTTTAACTGTGGCCAGTTGAAGTGAGATTTCCCAGAAAACTCACCTCTAACTCTTCGAATTTCTAGCCGTACTTCGGAAATATAGAGCAATTTGATGAACAGATATGGAAACTTAATTAAATTCACCCTTTTTATCTGCTTGGTTAGAAATTCCAGCGGTTGAATACTTCCTTTCGGAATGTGCATGTGATGCCACACCTGATGATTTCTTTCTCAAACTGACAACTATTCTGGAGCTGGACCAAGCCTCACTTAAAGATCCAAATTCTGCAACTAGGACAGTTATCCGTACCCTGGCAAGAAGAGCCAAAGACTTAGAAAGAGTTGATGTCTTTAAGCATTTGAGAAACGTTGTGCCCGCTGGGGTTATTGGTGAGTCTACAGTATGTAGTTTTTTCTTACCCATGCTTATTTTACATTAGTTACCACACTGAGCGATCTTCAGGGTAACAGAAAAATATCTAAACTCATCCTTCATATGACATTTTGATAATTTTATGTTCATTCAACTCTTTTACTGAATGGTTCCTTGTTACACTAAAACAGACCATGCAATTACCGTGAGAAAATCCAGTTCTTCATTTTAAAAGAGGCTTCCATGCCAAATTTCTAATTGATTGATCCTACTTACCTGTGGAGAGCTAGCTCAAGAAATGTGTATGTTTAGTTTGTTTGAACTGGTAACTATTTATCGTCTAGGTGGGGGAAGGAGGATTTGAGGGTTTTGGTTGTGTCACGACCATTTATTTGTCGAGCTTCGCCTAGTTATATTAGGCAGGGAGACCACTACAACCTAGCCCATTAAAGAGGACTCCTCGTTAACAATGCCCAAACCATAACACCGTTAGCTACGTTCCTTACTCTCTGCAGGTCCTTTAATGACCTCTGCGTATCAATACAAAGAAGATACAGGAGACGGGGCCTACTGTTTTTCGTTCTTATCCGAGAAGACTAGAATGTCTAACCATTTGTAGATGTGTCTAGCAAAAGCAGCACGTTCTCAATCCTCAGTTATTTTAAGACCCTGAGAGTTGGTTTGGTCTGGGATTTGAGCCTCCGACCTTCCGCCTAACGGTTCGGCGCTCTACAACATGAACTAACCAGAGGGGGTTAGATAAAATTTAAGCTTTGTAATATTCTTATCCCCCCCCTCCATGGGCAGTTAATTGGCAGTTAATTTTTCTGTTGTCCTCTTTATCCTCTGTTGACAACAACTGACCCCTCTCCCGTCCTTTTGAAAGCCATGAGACTCCTCCGACCTCCCCCACCCCCAGCCGAATTTCCCCAATAGGGTGGTGTGGATTTAGCTCTTATAAAACTTTAAAAATGTTCCATTTTTCTTATTTGTAGGTCCCACTTTGGCAGAACATATCGATGTTAGTGACATTCCTTTGGATCAAAGACGTCGTCTTACTATGAATTTGAGCAGTAAGTGTTGAGCTTGTAAGAGGGAGAGGGAGGTCGCCAGAGGGAGGTCGATGGATTTCTTTTGGGAGGGGAATCACATGGTTTTCAGGGGAAACGGACAGGGGCTCAGTTATTTAGAACAAATTTAAATGGGGGTCTAGGGTAAAATGACTGCCAATGAGGGGGAACATTACAATACTATAGAGCCTTATGAGGGCATCAGGTTAATTGTATTATGCTGCAACTAAAATCCATCCAACATCCCCCTCCCTGCAAATCCCCCCCCCCCCCTACCTCCAACCTCAATAAATAAATAATAATAATCCATCTTCAGCCCTCCGGTGATCGTAGAGTACATTGACAACTTACTCTGGATTACGTATGATGCACGATCCTTCGCAGTAGATAGCGCTATTTATGCAATAGCGAAAATCAGACCTGAAAAAAATCAGGCCTGTACGGGATTCGAACCACTGACCTCTGCGATACTAGTGCAGCGCTCTACCAATTGAGCTAACAAGCCAACTGGGAGCATGCCGTTAAGTTGATTCGTAATAGACCCGTGATGATAAATCAGATACAATGAATATATGAAGTTCATATATTTTGAACTGCGGTATTAAAAACGTATGATGCACGATCCTTCGCAGTAGATAGCGCTATTTATGCAATAGCGAAAATCAGACCTGAAAAAAATCAGGCCTGTACGGGATTTGAACCACTGACCTCTGCGATACTAGTGCAGCGCTCTACCAATTGAGCTAACAAGCCAACTAGGAGCGGACCGTTAAGTTGATTCGTAATAAACCCGTGACGATAAATCAGATACAATTAATATATGAAGTTCATATATTTTGAACTGCGGTATTAAATACGTATGATGCACGATCCAAATCAGTTGGGAAGATCATCAAACTATAATACTTATTGTAATGGCTAAATATCAAAAGCGAAACGAAGTTCATACCATGCTCTGTACTTCTTTGTGCCCTACAGGTATGAAATGCACTTTCAGTTTTTTTAACTTAATTATATGGACAATATAATTATTTCTATAAGATATGGTGAGTTGTGAAGACAAATATAAATATGCATCTTTCCTTGCAATAGGCGGTGAAGAGTGGAAGATGGTAGCAGAGGAGCTGGGCTTAAAGCCATTTGAGATCCAGTTCCTTGACAAACGTCATAAGGACCCGTTTGAGGCAGTTTTGAGTTTCGTTTCCCAACAGGGGCCATTAAGTGTAGGTAGCCTGTACGACCTACTTAACAAACTTGGATATCCTTTGATGGCTGACGTACTGTAAATAGGGTGGAATTAGATTTATATCTAACTACACTAATGAACTCACCGTAGGTAATCAACTATTTCTACATTATATACTTTAGTTCGTAACTAAGTGCAGCCATTAAGTTATACGTCAACTAAACTGTAAGATGAAAAGTACCCTGATACGGAGGGGTATTACAATTAATTTCCCACTATTCTAGAGTCAGAAACCTCAAGCTGACCAAAACTCAGGCAAGAAAAACGAAAAATGAAATGAAGAAAATGAAGAGATAAAGCAGCCACCGAAATCCCAAAAAGTTTGATTTTGTAGAAATACTTAATCATTTTTTACGCAAAGGCTATTAGTTATCAGCTAAGTAAGAACTTTGGATGCTTCCTAATTACCTAATGAATAGCTAAAACAACGTTCAGAGGATGTTTGTAAATCAAATTTACTGATTCTTTATAAAAAGTTTGTTTGAATGGACAAAACTTAAATAAAAGTTACATGAAGCTAACGTTGATCAGTCCATTAGTTGGGCAAGGTCAGTCTGCCGAATGCAGAACCCCTCGGTCATATTGCGCATATTATATAAACAGTTTTCTTTAATGAGAGGATCATACCCACCACGAAAGTATTGAGCGTCACTTTTAAACCTCGTCATTTCTGGCGATGGTGCTAAGGTTAGTCTACTTGTGATCATTTTATATCTGTTCGTCATGACCCCAGCGTATCGTTTTTTCCTATCTCCCATTTATTTTCCCCATCCTTCCATTTCGGCTTCGACAGCCTCCGGAGACAACTTTGTGTCTAGAGTTTCAGCCCCAAAGTAAATGTTGTTTAGACAAATCAAATCAAAACCCCTTTGTTGCAAAATTAAAGTATTGCTACTTTTTACGCAAAATTTGGTTCTTGAAGTGATCCCACGTGTCAAGGAAGGTGTGACTGATGTTCGCAGGTCGATCGCGTGCAGGTAAATATATTGTTGCGAGATAATTTTCAGATGAAAATCATTCCCACTGCCCCCCTCCTTTCCGTCGCCGAAAATAGAAAGATGTCTACAACATTTAGTTTTTATTTTTTGTCTCAACATTTAATTGGCGTAATGAGCGAGGACTTCACATCTCAAAGTGAGAAGTGGAAAATTACTGAACACGTGTTGAAAGGGGGAGGGGAGGGAAAGGTGAGACCCAATAATGTCTTTATCTGTACACATGCGCATGATAACCACAATAGTTGCACACGGAACAGTAAAGTAATACAATGATTATGTAACTGGGTGAACATTATATTTCTCACAAAGGCCTCAAAAAATACAAAGCCCACCCCTCGAATGAAACAGCCGCTTGTTCAAACGCGCTCTTCTCTCGAGTTATTATTTATTAATTTTTTTATTTATCTGATGTAATTTTAATCAGAAATAGAAGCAACATTGAACGCTCGAACGCGTCAAGTAGCGCTGCGATCAACGTTCTCTTTCCCAATTTCTCTGTCGACCTCAACTGATACCCCAATCGCGGCGGCAAGGGTTTCACAATCCTTCTTTTAACTTTGTCCTCCTCACCCTCTAAGTATGTATTCAAAGTCACTCTTTTCAACAATAGATCACTGGAAGGACGTAACTGTTTTATCACCTGCACTTTATGCTATCGATCCTTCGTGTTCATTCTGTCTGCTCATCACTTAGAGATTTGCAAATGAAGGCTTCGAGAGACATAATGATGCTGTTCGTATCATCTTCGACGGCTTTTGTAGTGACCTTTCCTTTACAAGACACCGGAAGTTTAACATGTACAATCAGATAACAAAATGAAACAATAAATATATGACCTTCATATATTCATTTTATCTGATTTATCATCACGGATTTATTACGAATCAACTTAACGGCCTGCTCCCAGTTGGCTTGTTAGCTCAATTGGTAGAGCGCTGCACTAGTATCGCAGAGGTCAGTGGTTCGAATCCCGTACAGGCCTGATTTTTTTCAGGTCTGATTTTCGCTATTGCATAAATAGCGCTATCTACTGCGAAGGATCGTGCATCATACGTAAAATGAAACATGGCTCAAATAATCTTAAAGGTTTTCGATGAATTAGACAAAAGTTCGGATTCTAGATTTGCAGTAAACAAGTTTTGCGCATATTGTACTTGCCGGGCTTTTTTCCGCGCATTACTCCTCCTACTGACTCTTGCGCTGCTACATGTACATTACGGAGGAAGTCATTTGTGACATGTCATTGTACAGATGCAGGGCAACACGGAATTTATTTAATCAAACATGATAAAAGGCAAAATGTTGTTCTTGGTAATATCGTCTTGGCGTTTTTACTCCAACACTTTCACCCGATCAAAACGTGTTTATAATTCAGTTCATTATATGCGATGAAATATATTTACGGTGTAGTAAAAGATAAAATGTTACAATTACATTTCTAGGTTTGACCCTGTTACTCAGTCTAAAACTGAAACAATCAGGGAAGTAAAAAATACTGCGCCTTAGCTTTCACACGATCACGGTCAACTAAACGAAACTGAGAATCCCCTATATATTTCAAATCCATCACCTCTCTTTGTAAATATGTTTCTAATCAAAGCCAAACCAGAACTATCACAATACCTGCTCAACTAGAGGAAGAAACAAAATTATCCAGCTCATCAACATGAGTTTCAAGTCATTTCACCTGGGGTCATTGTCCCAAAAGCCATCTAAATTATTTTAATGAAGACACAAAGACACCTCACAAGCTAATAAGGGTAATCAGGCAATCAACAATTTTCAGCTGGAAACAAACTTTTTAAAGGTGTCTGTTACAGCTAGACCTTAGCTTTTGATGGTCCCAATACATTATGTTTTATGTTTACGTCACCTAACCCTCAACCAGAGTACTACTTGACTGACTTCACGAACGTAAAAAGTACTTTAGAGAAATAGAGATAAATATGGTTCTGGCATATGATGATTTACACAAGGGGGGAAGGGGTTATGGGTTCTTCCCGCTTGTTTCAGATAATGGGTGCCTCTCCATTTCGTTATCTTCAAGCAACTGTGAACGGGGATAAATTATAGACTATGTCTATTAGTCCGGTCAACATGTGGTAAAAATACTCAATAATGGCATAGATGACCGACAAGTTGGAAACCTCTCTTACTATAATGCGCAAAGCACCTGTCTCCTTCATTTGGTAGAATTCCACCTCAGCTTGTGCAACATTTCCCAACTGCGCAGATATAATTGTCATGAAATCTCCCGGTGGTATCCACTGCGGGTCATATTTAACCATCTCTTTGTCTTCGTAAGAGATACTGCCATTTCGAAATATAGTTTTCATCACAAGCGTCCCATCTTTTGTTTTGCTGCCCATTTGTTGTTCCTCGGGAAACTCTAAAAAATTGAAAACATCCGTTACGCAAACTATCGCTTAAACGCGTCGTGTTGACCGACCATGCAACATGAAAATTGGTTTTAATGAGGTAGAGAATATTAAATAACAAATGTAAACTTACTGAAGGACCAGAATTTCTCCAAGACAGGGAGTACATTACTTTATACAACACTCAAACACCGAAACATGCGTAGCCTGGGTTGATACTCTCAGAACTAGGAGATATTATATCTTTTATTCAAACTACCATAAATGTGTGAGGAACCCTTAAGGTATTACAACCCTTAATCGAACCATCCATAGGACAAAGACTCATTTGAAAATCGATAATTTGGTAAAAATAGAACCATTCGTGACGGAGATTTTATCTAAGTATTTTATAAAAATAAGGCCGAAACACTTGTGTCAACTCAAAATAGAACCAAACCATCAATAGCAAGTAAAATTGAAAAGATCGAACTCTCAAATAGTTCCTTCTTTCCTCACCATTAAGGTCTTCCTTGTTTACTATGACATAGTCGTCCGTGTTTATTGTGCCTATATCGCGTAAATGAGAAGTAAATAAGGCGATTGTCCCGGTGCAGTCTTCCGAGGGTCCATTCCAGTTATCTCCAAGATCTTCACACTCCGTGTCCTTTTTTCTCTGTTCTTTTAACTTATCTCCTTTGTCATGAAACATCGCCTTCGACACAGACACTGCCTCCGACGAAGACTCTTGTTGGCTCACTTCGTTCTCCGATGAACTGTGTGCCCCATCCATTGCATGTGGACGATCCGTAAATTGCTTACGCTCCTTCGCTTCTAGTTTTTCAGTCTCGGGTGTCTTGCGAAGAGTTTCCTGAGGTACTCTTGGCCGCTCAATTGGCTTCCATTCAAACTTCTGTCCACTCTTATTCGGGTCAAAATAATGCAATAGCGCTTCTTCGTGAATCTTTCTGTGAGTTTTGTTCCACGAAAAGATGAAGCTTTTCTTTCCGTTCAGAAACCCCTCTTTAAACTGAGAGGAGACCTTTCCCATGGCCCAACGCGATATCACAGAGGACTCTTCTTCACCTTTATTCTTGTAGTGATCGTCTCCGCCGATAACAATTAAAACCTTTCCTTCTGGTTACAAGGAAAAAAACAGCGATTGATCATTCGTCTATTGCATAAACAAAAGCTTATGAAAGTCAACCGCTTACGTCACGCCACCTACTCCAATGGATGTTAAAAGAGAAACATAATGGTCATCTCTTGTTTACGAATTAAGCCTGCTTTTGGGGGAATCTAAAGGCGCATCCGTCACTGGTAAATCGCATGATGTCTTCGTAAAAAGTTTCTAAAACGGACCTTAAAGTCATCAAGATATTATTTTGAATATCTAAGAGCAGAATAGGACTGCTGTTTTGAAAAAAATACAAGAATACGTCATTGATTTACCTGTAGCTTGAAGTAGTGCTTTATAGACCTTCGCATAACCGATTCCAGCATTTTCCTCGTTTATAGAAATACGAGATTCATTCGCATGAACCACAAAAAAGGCAACATCCATCTGCAGTTTGGGAATGGCTTTTTCAGCAACATGCGACATTTCAGAAAGGCGAAAATATGTCTTGACGATGTCGAAGCTGAGTTCTTGTCTTATATCGCCTTTCGTGTCAAGAAGCAGTTTCCCCACCGAGTCTAAACTGTACGTTTTGTCGCAATTGAAAAGAAAGACACGTTTGCGACATTCTATCTTCGCTTGCGGATGTGGTTCGTCATTCATTGCTTCTGAAATACTTCGCTCCATTTCTTTCTGCCGTTCATCCATGTTCGACTCCTGTTTTCCGTGAAACATAAAATGTTGTTGTTTCTCAGAAAAGTGCATGGCGGTAAAGGGGAAGTCACGACAGACAGGAAGTGCGTGACACCGAGCAGCTTGATTTCCTTTAGCTTACTTGAACAATATAAATAACCTCACTTCTCTTTATTCCGAGTTAGTTATCTCCAGTCGAAACTTAGTGAGGTAACATTTAATTATTACAGATGAAACTGATCGGACAATCGGGTTGAGATTCAAACCACCTAGTCAGTCGAATCGTCTCGATAAATTTAGTTGGATGATTGATGACATGCCTTTGGCAATTGCTATATGTTCGAAAAACCATAAGAAACCCAAATTTCTCAGTTGCACCAACTAGTCTATGCCTGTTACTTATGTATTGCATGAGCTTAAGTATGGGTTGCCTCACAATTATTTGGATTTATTTCCGAGTTTGGATAACGAATCTTCCCCGAACTAGAATTCTGATTTCGTGGTTGGATCGAGTTGGAAACGCTTGTTAACTCCTAGGTGCTCTTCATTCGTATCGCCAACCCTCGAGCTTTGTTAATTGCTTTTATGCCAGGAAAAGTGGAAGCTGGATTGTTTAATTTATGAAATGCTCTTCATCAAAGACATCGAAAAGACAGAAAACCAACACTTGACACTCACTTTTTATTTGACAGTTCAAGCGCACCACGCTTGTATTTTATTCACCTATTTTTTTCTTTTATTTATCGTTTTCTACTTCTTAATCATATGCATTGAGACCTTCACACGTACTTTTTCTATATAATGAGCTCACAAATGTATTCATTTGAATTTGAGAATGATGGCATGGAGCCGTCGAAACGTCATTCTTTAATATCACTGGTTATTATTCTTAATTGCTTATCGAAAACCCTAGTTATTAGAAAAGTGGTTGAAGTCTCTATTAAAGATAACAGTAACGTATAAGCAACGTGCACATTTTGATAATGAAAATAGGAATTCTGGTGATCAACTGAGGCAAATCCAAAATATCACCTATTTATTTATTACAGTTTTCTTAAAATTCAGTTATTAATTCTGGCTACGGTCACGAAACCGGTAACGAGATCTCTTGGTGTTACTTAAGGAAGAGGATTTTGTGGTGATCTGCCTCATTTTTACCTTTCTAGAATTTCGATATGTTCATAATAGAATAAGAGAATTTCATAACGTCACTGATATTCTTTGACTAGCTGTACAGACAACGCTAGCGCTGAAATGAAAGAGAATCCTCAAACTCTACCAATATTTCGATACAATAACTATACAAATGCAGGGAATAAATCGGAGCGTAGCCCATTTCATTGTTCATCACTTTAAATAGGGATGAGGCCTGATTTTATGATATCTCATGAACAGCAAATATCCCATTCGACTGAACAATATTGCTGTCGAGTAAAATCACATCACGTAAAGCCCTTGAACGATCTTCCTTACATTCCTCCGCAGCAAATGTTTCAGCTCTACTGAAACGGCGATAAGATAAACTATCCGATGAAAAAAATAGTTTGGATCAAAGTACAAAAGCCCTTTTTACTGCTGCACTATTTTAAGCTTCCCGAACAAACTTTCCCTCATAAATCATGTGATATTCCTGATTATTAAAAACTGGATCAATGGATAATGCAATTCAAGACTTTTTATTGGCTCCGCCATTATGGTATATGAGCCAATATACCATAATCTAATTTCTGTACATTGTTAAATCCGGTTTCTTCACACAAAATAAAGTCGAGAGGATTTATCTAATATCTTGGGGGCGTTTTTTTAATAAAACAATTATTCCACTCTCGCTTGTTGGATATGTTATAGCCAACGAGCGCCTCGTTGGCTATCTATCATCTCATATCCAACGCGCGCTCGTGGAATAGTTGTTAATTGTGCCGGGAATATCTCATTGACAGATATTCAAAACAATTTGACGTTCAAAAACACGGCACGAGACATCATTCCCACCTCTAAACGCAACAAATTATTTAGAATCACATCAAATAATATAACATACCAGGTGAGACAGGAAATGAACCGAGCCAAAGAGGTTAATCGATGAAAATGTTTTCATTTATGCGGGAATTTTTGTGAAGAATAAGAATAAAGAATAAAGTTTATTCGAGCATAATGAAAGAAACTTTGTTTCGTCTCTTATATTGCTATACGTCTATCGACTTATCGATCAGCCAGATTCTTGGCTAAGATTTCAGTGTTGCCATAAAGTCTCATTTTATTTTTATTTTTTTTATTTTAACAACTTTACCGGGTGTGACTAGACCCGGAAGGGTTAGTGCGAACAGAACACAAAATCTATGCGATGCACCACCCCTCCCCGCAATTCACCCTGGATAGACACTGGGTAGATACTGCACAAAGAAAGACCACAACACCGGGCATATAAGGGCTTGTGAGACGGGACCTCCATTTATCGTCCCTATCCGAGAAGACTAGAAAGTCTAACCATTTACCCTGAGTGTTGGTCCGGCCGGATTTGAACTCTCGACCTGCCGCACAACAGTCGGGCGCTATACCAATTGAGCTAATCGGGAGGCGGTTATATTGTTACAGTAAAGTAGACCTTTTACTTTTCACTCAGTAGTAAGACCTACGCCGTTGGAAATTTCAACCAAACGATAACTTCGTTGTGTGTTACAACTTGAGTCAATGTTTTGAATTACTTTGACTTTGGTTTGTTTGTTTGCTTTCAAGTGAAGCTTACAAAGCTAGTTGCTTAGAATAATATTTATATTATTTACGTATTTACCACCAATTCTATATTATTATCAAATTAAATTTTAATTTTCACCAGGAACGCTACAGCGAGCTATCGGAGGGACCCAAAGCGCTTTTGAACATGGAAAGGGAGGAGATATTCTTCGCCAGGAATATTATGTGCAAAAACAAATTCAAATGCTGGACACTAGAGGATTTTTTTAACGGGACGACAAGCTTTTTGATGAATGCCTGAACATCTTAACGGGAAGGTAAATAAACATAAATTTCTAACATAAATAATATGTACAATTTCATAATAACGGCTGGAAAACGTTTGAAAAGATTGGCTTTGAAAAAAATCCAAGACAAAACATGACATTCTTTTTTATCTGTCAAATACTTGTTCGCATTCGGTTGGTCCGGCTTAACGCTTTACATGATCGAAAACTGCAGCCCTGAAGGGAAGTTTTGCGAGGGGCCTTGGGTTAAAAAAATTACTTATGCAAGTTTCCTTAGATTCCACTCCATGTATTTAATTTGTATACAGAATTCGCCCTGGAGAGGAAATTAAAAGAGAACGCGAAAAGTCTGAGAATCGCTCTTGTGATGGAGGGCATGCAGGAGTCGATGATGAGAGCAAGGAAGATTCAACCGTTCTCTAAATACGTACACGCTGTAATTTTTGTTGTAAAAGGGAACGACCGTTGACTAGAGACAAGCACTTATACTGAGCCACTTAAGAATATCCGGGCTCACTTTAAAACAGAAGGTAAGAGCTAAATTTATATAAACAGATTATGAAAGTAATAATTCGATATTCATTCATTACGTACTTTTATGGCAATAATCATCTTTAGTAAAAGTATCAGGTCGGAGAGGCTGGGGAATATCACTGGTGGAAACTATGCAACTGCAATATATGCTAGGCATATTATATTACTTTTGCAAGCACATCATTTGGGGTTGTTACTTTGGGCACCTATTTAAGTTTATGGCAAAAGTAAAATGGTCCAATTTCTTTGCATTTTGCTTACCTAATTAGTCTGTTGTGCTACATCCAAAGATTGAGGGTACTTCTGAAACACATAGCGAGGGAACTTCCATTAACTTGTTATTTTGCAAGTAAAATGGATGTATCACACCTCATTTCATCCATACGAGCAGGTCACACTCCTGTAACTGTAATCACGTGTCTGGACAAGCTGAAAACTGAAGAGGACCGTCCAAAGAAATGCATGTGGCATGGCAGCTCAGGTAACCAGCGGTGCTGGAGGAAGAACTCACCTCATTTCAAACTATACAGAGGAGAATAACAACAGGAGTATTACAGTAGATCGAGCCGCTCTTGACCTTTTGGAGTCCGCTTTGATTTCTGCTGAAAACTTCATCCGAATACGTAAGCAAAGAGTAAAAAGGGAAAGAGATTCAATGCCTTCAGGTACTTTAATAACGCTTACAATACACAGTTATATTTCGCACTCAAGAAAAAGTTTTTTTGTGTTTCCTTTCAAAATGAGTAAACTAAAGCTTCATGAGATTATACCCACGTCAATTCAGTTGGTAAACAGTCGAGCTATGTCTGAAAACAACGCCTTAAATACACTGAGGTAAAAAAAAACCAATCTGTGTGTCGTGGAAAGCGAAATGTTTGGCGTTGATTTACATCAAGGGAATATATATATGTGTGTCTTATTAGACGTTTTGTTGTGTAGTATCGCTGTGATTTTTTCGAGTTTTCCCGTCTTTTGACGAGCCCGTGAGGCGAGTCAAAGACTAACAACGAGTAAAAATACTCAGCGATACTACACAACAAAACGTCTAATAAGAGATTTATTATCCAACACGCCAAATTGTTATTTCAGTGCGGGTGAATTTCGCGGATATTTCTGGAGTACAAATATCGCGTGCTATTTTAGCTCGTCTCCCGCGTTATTTGTAGTCTAAGAAGCACAATTGGATACTAAGATCAAGTATTAAACAAACAAGCAATGTCTAGAGTCAAACTAAAGCAACATCCATTGCTTTCCTCGAGAACATTATGTTCTCTCTAATATCATTGCTTGGTATTGTATAGAACAAAGAACGCCCTAATTTCAGTGGGAAGATCTGTATTCGATGGGCCTGAACATTTTATTGCTTGGTGTGCTAAATGGAAATACGCCAATGGTTGTTATTGTTATTTGTAGCCTACCCAGGTCCAACTTAAATTATTTTAGTAAGAAAATACTAAGACAAACTTGTAACCATTCCACAGGATCAAGTAGCGGAGTGGATAGTGTCGAGAGGTTCTTTGCCCGGCTAAAGCGACAGCACCACTGGACCAAACAGGGGAAAGTAAATTCAGCACTAGACTACCTGAGAAGACAGGAAATTAACACAGTCATGGTCCTTAGGGAAATTTGGGAAGAAGTCAAGTCGGACTTGCCATTGTCGACGGGCATGAGGAAAGTTTTAGAACAGGAAATGGGACATATTTAAAGTAGCACTGTAACAAGAGTCAAACGTGATATTACTTTCTTTTATCTTTTTGATAACTCCATTTACAGACCTTTTAGGTGTATTCGACCACAATTTTTGGTCATAGGTGATGTTTTATATCTGCTTTTACTTATCTTTGGCCTTCACCAAGATCCATATTTGTCGTACCGTACACTATCATTCTTTTTCAACCTGCTGTAAGATAAATACATCAGGAAAGCCATAGAAGAAAAGCTTCCCAAGCACAACTTAAAGATTGCTGTTTAGATGAATCACTACAACCACACGAGGGACCGGCAGTTAGATATTGAGAGGTGTATATGATACACGATCCTTGCAGTAGATAGCGCTATTTAAGCAATAGCGAAAATCAGACCTGAAAAAAATCAGACCTGTACGGGATTCGAACCACTGACCTCTGCGATACTAGTGCAGCGCTCTACCAATTGAGCTAACAAGCCAACTGGGAGTAGGCCGTTGAGTTGATTCGTAATAAACCCGTGAAAGTGATAAATCAGATACAATGAAATATATGAAGTTCATATATTTTGAACTGATTTGTATTGAACTGATTTGCATTGTATTGTACTTGCGTTGTATTGTATTGAACTGATTTGCATTGCATTGTATTGAACTGATTTGCATTTGAACTGAAAGGGAGTTGGATGATTTTTGGTTATGTTAATGACTCTTTTTATTGCATAACATATTTTGTGTAATATAGTTTTACCTCAACTGCAACTCTTTTCGTTTCGGTAACTTAATCAGTTCGTGTTATATGATTTAGCTGTTCGAGGGCCCATGTGAGAAAGCTCTCTTCTCGTGTAAGTTCTCCGGTAAATAAAAATAGCTCTCGACATTTGTGTAATGTTTGAATTTCAAGAAAGTAACCTAGAAAATCTCAACAAATTAGACGGAAGACATCGATGTTCAAGCTTGGCAACTATTCAGAAAAACATGACCTCATTACTAAGCTTCACGTGAAGACCAACACCTTACTCGGGGGCACAGTCACTACCACAGTGGTAAGGCTTTACGCATGCGTAAGTTACAGGCGATTTCGCTGCCACATTCTTCTTATTTTACTGAAAAAGAGTTAAGCTTAATGCATACCACACTCACTCAAAAGTTGCTGTTACACTGAAAATTAGAGTCTATGATTTTTCTAATAAGCCTATTGCCCTGATGAATCCTTACATTTATTTGACTTTTAAGTCAAATTATTAAAACTATTAAAGTAGTTTCCAAGATGTCGGTGTTTTCAGGGCGATTATGACTTTGACTGACTTTGCGTGCTATATTGGGAACCATTGAAATAAGACTGGCTCTAGCGTTAAGATATAGTTTGTAGGGATAATTTGCATAGGTAGTAATGGCGATCATACCAAAACAAGTTAACACCACAAAAAATACACACTCCAAAACGTTGATTTGTAACAAACTACAGCAAACCTGTAGGAGACTAATGTTCTTCAAAGGGTCGAAAAATGAATTGCTTCTTTCTCTAGAAGATTAACCAAGCCTTACTTTGCTTTCAAACGTAAACCGCTGTGAGCTATAGAAAGCGTTTACGAGGTCATGATTTTGAAAGCTGAGTACAACTATTGAAACGCAAATCTTAATTCAAAGTAGGTTAAAAGCTTCATTTGTCGCCTCAGACAACATTACTCTTCGAATCTCGTGCTTATGTCAATTGTTACGTGACTACCTCTGCTAAACGAAATATGAATTTACATTTGCAAGATAAAATCAAAGTCATCTGATACTAGCAGTGTAAAAACACTATACGATAAGAAACTAAATCTCATCGACGGCATGACTTTTTATGGATGTATATTTCTCTTTGAAACTTCTAGGTTCTTTCATAGGCATATCATTTGAGGACTTTCATTTCAGTAACTTTACATATAGCCTATTTGAATCAGCAACTCTCAAAACAGTACCGTATTACAACATCTCCACTATGTCATCTTACTTGAATGCATATAACAATCCTCTACCAGAAATTATCACATAGTCATGCTATATCCAAAACTATATGACAAGCCCACAGCAATATTCGAAATAGAGATCTGCATAGTCTCTTTTAAATAAAAAATTATAACCTTAAGTTTACAATTTCTTCCAACGTGATTGGGTGAAGAACTCCATTTCATTTACAAATCTGTAGGGTTGTAATTAGACAATGTGATCGATTAAACGAATATACTCAAATGAATCCACCAATCACTGAGTTGATTGGAATAACCATACAAATGGCCAACCATCCCCCACTTAGAGCCTTCCAGACTGGAATTACAAGCCCCTATTTAACTAATCTCTCTGTTTTTCTCGGAAATTGCAATGGTTATGATTAATTGGTGACAAGACTTAATTACACAGGCTGAAAGGATTTTGCGCCTCACTCTTTATCGTTAACAAAACAAAAAGGTAAAAGCCTAAATATCCAGGCATGTCGTGTCCGTTTTAGGTTCAGATTGGCTGTTACCAAAGGTCAAAATTAAGCCGAGTTCAGACATATTTGCTCGCAACAATCTTCTTACAAAAGGTCAGCTAACATGGGAAAGTCATGTGCAATTAACAATTCGTACAGCTCGCCCACGCTTAAGTGGCGCTGCTTAGCAATAAAAGACAGAGCCGCGTCCATTGGGTTCAGTGTACGCTTGTCAAGAAAACGAATCTCTTGAGGAGTCAGTCCCAGTCCTTCTGCAAGCTCCATCCATTCATCGCCACCTAAATCAAAGGTTTGTTTTTTAACTATTTTGATAATAAATATAGCTGCGTTAATTGTATTCCAGAACTGACATTTCAAACTGAGAATGGACATAAATTGAAATAATGTTGTGCTTACAAGAAATTTTCATCCAAAACTACTTGTTAGGTAGATAGTAAAACTTACCGACTAGGTCGATTGTAAGTTTTCTTGCTTTAGAGATTGGCATGTTTTGGACAGGAAGATTTTCAGGCAGCAAAGGACCTACAAAAGGAAAAATAAACCTTCTGTTAATATGGAAAGATGGATAGCTAAAAAATCTTTAGAAACGCACGCATGAAAAGTTGTTTTTAGCGTAACCGAACACCTTGAACATACCACTGGTCATTCTATTTTCTAGACGCGGTTAGTGAGTCTGCCAACGCATAAAGAAAGAGTCATCAAAAAATGTAGTTTTTCAGGTCAAATACCAGCTTTGCAGTTGGTTGTCAAAGTAAAAATTATGAAGATTTATGTTTTCTTTATAATTTTGATTTGATTTCTGCAGTACCCCGGCACGTATCCCATAGTTTCACGTCCCAGGCAACTATGGAATACGTAAGGGTACGGCAAGATAGGTTTCGCAAGAACAAACAACTAACCAGTAGTTCCAGCCGGTACAATCTCTCTTAAATGTTCGAAGACATCAAGTCTCCTTAAATCTTTTGCTTTCTGTGCCAGATTACGGATTATCATCTTGGTGTCAGGGTCTGGCTGCTCAAGAGCGTCTTTGTCCAGTTGCAGGTTCTCCTTCAGTTGTTGAACAATCTCGTTGGCATTGCACGACGCTGACAAGAGGGATTGCTTAACATTATCAGGTAGGGAAACTTCGGTGGTTGCTTAGGTTAAACAAAAGGAAAAGATGAGTCATCAATCAATGATATTTCAAATTAGTTATTCACTGCGTAATGTGTTTGGAGAACTGTCACGAATATTTTCAGCACATTAGCAGTTTTGCAATCTGACTATGGCCTTCAACCTTCCCTTGTTTTTCTTTATGATGTTAGGTTAAAATGTTGACATTCCTATAGCAATGATCATTGTTATTTTTTTTCTAATGAAACAGAAAGGACAAGCAAGCTCAAGATGCACTCACTTGTAGTTTTATCCAGGTTTTGCACCATATCACCCCGTTTGGAATCAGACTCCAACCTCTCTGGAAAGGCTTCTTCCAGCTGCAGACTCTCCTTTAATTGTGGTGAAATATTTTGGTCGTCTCGCCGCTGTGTTAAATGGATTCGCAAAAACTCAT
This sequence comes from Stylophora pistillata, assembly GCF_964205215.1. Taxonomy (NCBI): domain Eukaryota; kingdom Metazoa; phylum Cnidaria; class Anthozoa; order Scleractinia; family Pocilloporidae; genus Stylophora; species Stylophora pistillata. Next base: position 34,212,479 of record NC_142525.1, read on the forward strand.
TGGCAGAAAAATTTTCCTCACCATCTTAAAATAAAGACAAGATGAAAAATTTTGGCCAATATTTGCTTCAGTCTGAAGGTTTGTCAAATGAAATGTATTTTTGAACAGTCAAATGAAGGACTTTTTGCCTATTCCGTTTTCTAGAGAGAACCATCAAACAACATATACAATAATGTTACCTTCAACAGAGGCTAAGTTTCCGTCACCACATTTATCAACAGCAAACTGTTAAAAAAAAGAAAAGAATTAAGCACCATCATGGGAATGCAACATTTTTAACCATTGTACATTTGATGCATTTCCTTAACCTCAATACTTACCTTAGGCATGTGTGACGAGAGAATTACTTTGCTGATTTTGCATGAGCAAACAAAAAATATACCAGAGCACTTAATTTTTCCAACCGAACCAAAACACAGGTGCCTTTTTCGTCTTTCTGGATCCGTCTTCTGTCCGTTACAGTCATGTAGTTAAACATTTACGGTCTCATCTTATCTTTTGATGACAAATACGTAAGACATTTTCTGTACATCTCATCAAACTGGAAGTCACCTCCAAAAAAGTAATATGATATTTAAAATCATTTACCTGATTTCTCATAGGAGAAAACCAAGGCTCGAAGTTTTTCATCGAAATTCTATTCATCTTAGCAGTTTCAGATCTGGTGCAACAGATCATCTTCTTGTCGCTGAACAGCTTTGACTCGGGCCTGAAGTGCAAGCATTCTTCTTGCTTGCAATTTTTTGTACGATGTGTGCGGCAGTAGCTGACTGCACCTCCTTGACAACAAACAGGGCACAAGAAACTTATTTCATATTTCATAATCTGTAGCCAACAGAATTCTCTTCGCATGGACTCAAGCATCAATTCCAGTTGCCTCAATACCGCGCAAGGAAAGGTGTCGTGGTGGTTATCTAAAGGCGAAGTCATCCCTGACTTTGAACAGTGTGCCTCCTCATGACCGTCGTCACCTCTGTAAGGAACGACCTCTATTGATGACATATGGCAGAGAAGGACTACGGAACAATTTTCTTCTTTGGAATCGTAAATTCTGACAAAATTGTGGTATAGCTGAGGGTGCTCTGGGCTGGTACATTCTTGTTTGCACCACTGCAAAAAGTGCAGCACCAATCGGGGAAACAAGCCAGGTGGAACTTGTCCAGATTCAAATTTGATAAAGAGAGGGGGAATTTCTGCAGATACAACTAGTTCCACAATATCTTCTGGTGGATGTGACATCAACATGGAAGGTACCAGATACTGCTTCCTGCATGAACCATCAGAAGATGGCCAAGAACATAGTAAACTGAATTTCTCCATGATCGCAAACAGACTTTTGCAAGTGTCCTCGTTGTGATACAAAGAGCCCCAAACGTGTTCTAAGAGCGATTCCTCCAAAATGCCTTCTTTTTCAAGCCTTAACCAGAGTTTTTTAAATTTTATGTCCTCATTGTCAAATGGCCTTGTAGTTATAACTTCCTTGAACACATCAATCAACCACTGTGCGTCCAAGACCACCATTTTGTTCAGCTCCGGAGTGTCATCAAAGTGAATTAAAACTCTTTGATCATGCAAAAAGTTCAATAATGTTCTAAATTCTTCATCGTCAGCAACGTGACACACATCATAAGCAATTTGTTCTGCATCCTCAAAGGAAATCCATTTGCGACCTCCATTCTTCGCAGCTTGCATTTCCTTTTCAAATCTAAGCCACTTGATTGGAATTGCGTCTTTCATCTGTGGTAATTCTTTTGCAACGGCTCTTATTTTCTCACGCAAGCGCACAACTTCTTGACACTCAGACCCATGACCAGACCTGGTGTTATCCACGGTAAAGAAATTAAGTAAGTGGCCTTGGTAGGGTTTAGTCTGTAAGTGACCAAATGTCATTCTAGCCAGCTCAGTTGGATCACCTTCATCATAGGGTTTGTCCGCATGAGTGCAAACTAAAAACACGGGTGGCAGTTTCTCAGGCAACACCTCAGAATTGCATTCTTTAGGATAGCTTTCATCATGAATGGCTATAGATGCGACAGATGACATCCAAAAATGAAGATAATCCCTATTGGTTTTCAAAAGAGAGCTATCCTGTTGTTTACAAAACGTTCCTTGCTTCATGACTGATTCCGCCTTCCCCTGTGGGTCCCGCCTAAGGTCATTAACCAAAAGGTATATTGCTCTTGACGTAAGAGAAAGTGGATGAGTAGTGTAGTAGACCGACTGTCCGCCAAAATCCCACAGAATTGAGTATATATCTTCTTCTTCTTCTTTGCCTGTGACGTCGTTGTCTTCCTTCAATAAAACTTCAATCAAATTTATGACTTCTTCAGGCACCTCTTCAAAGCTGCCAACATGATCTGCACCATTAGTTTTTTTATCTTGTGACATCGAAATAGAGGTCGGATCTTCAGGTATATTAGGAGTATCAGATTTGGTGAAAGAGTAATGGCTGGTTGTATAGGGCACAACCGAAGCTGTAGGCAGGGGATGTTTTTCCCCTTCAGACAGCAAACAGCTACCTGAGATTACCTCATCGGGATTACGTGGTAATGAAAGGTTGCCGTCGCTCAAGCCTGTCTCGACTTATTTCCCTTGAACAATGTGTTCAACCTGATTAGACTTTGGACCCTCTTCTCCATAAATAATTCCTTGATCACTAAAATTTTGGACGGTCAAGCGCGCTGCATGGTGTTCAAAGGAAAACGCCATATTAAAATTTTGATCTCCGTCTTTCTCTCCCAGCTTCCAAATCTCGGTCGCCACTTTGAAATAAGACGGGTCTACATCTATGCCTATGGTGCTGTCCTCTTCTGGGTTGAAATCTCTCTCTTAAGAGATTTCACTAAACTGGTTTTCCCCGAGCGGTCCTGCCCAATCAACATAATTGCAACGCGATTGTTTGTTGTTTTTCCTTCAGATATGGCTTTTTTGTAGCCTTTGAAAGCCAACGGTCCTCGTGCACGAATCTCTGGAGGCACCTCATCTATTGACATGAACAGAAGTAGATTAATACACATCTCCTCATGATACTGCTAGTGTATGTTCCGGTGTGTTTGCAAGCTATTTGCCGGCGGTTTTGGCTAATTCAGTCATATCGACATAACTAATGACTACAATTTTCATTCAAGAATACCTTGAGTTTAATTCCTAGTTATTCAAACAAATAGACAAAAGATAACTAAAAAGGAAGAATGATGACTTCCCTTGTCGAACTTTTGGCATATGTGGTGGAATTTCTCCACCATTGGGTTAAACTTTGGAATCTCAAAAAGCGATGAAAAGTATTTTTTTAGTAAACTATAATTGGTGGAATGAAACTTATACAATTTCTTGAGCAGCCAGCCCTCCCCTGGTTTATAGACACTTTTACACGCAAGAAACGGGGACTCTACTCAATACCCTTTCTAACAAACAACGGAACTCTTGTCGCGACCATTAACACAAGATCAAAAAGAGATCGTAAAGAAGCATACACACCAATGAAAAAAAACATCAGAATGGTAAGTCATCATAATGCCTTTCTTAACAGGATCTTGGAATCGTCCATAACGATAAAACGTAATCATGCAAAATCGAAACGTCCCTTCGTAATAAATTTTTTCTTTCATCAGAGCTCTCAGTATTTCAACGACATTATAGCCAAGGAACTTATTAAGTTTTTTTTTGCCAAAAGCATTTTATCTCAGGGAGTCTTCTCTTGATCTGTATCAGCTATAAAGGACAGACTGCCTTAAGGTTTGATAGCAACAAACAAACCTTGGCGGCCAACTTTTTATCACCTACCTTTCACTCCCACAGGTTTGTCAATCTTACGCCAAACGTCTTCGTAGACCACTTGTGAAACTAAAAAAAGTCAGAGTATAAATACGAGTTTATTCGACTTGAATTATGAAGCCGTTACTAATGTCCTGTTAAGGCCCTTAGCTCACTGAAAGATCTCTAAGTCACTTTCGGTTTGATTTGTTTATCGAGTCACTATCATCGACCATTGACGCAATGTTTCTACTAATAAAGCGCAACTAATCTAATGATACAAAGAAGCTCAATATTTTCCCAGAGCTTCAAGTAAATTTAAAGCTGAGACCTTCCGTTCCTGATTGGATGCATTGACCAACAGAGCACAAGTTAGGAGCAAGTTATCTGAACACAATGTAGGATCATGCATAACACTAGCACATTAGTTTTCCGTTGCTAGTTCAATGCTCTTAGCGTAATTCGACCCTCGATTCTCAAAAATTATTCCAACATACTGATACTTGTGTGATTTAACGATGAAATTATGAATCCATTCCTCAGGAACAGTAAAGGTTGAACCCAGTGAGAAAAAATATCTAGAATTAATCTGGTTGGTTTGGCTGGACCCGACTTAACTTGGCTTCGCTCCGCTTTGCTTTGTTTTCTCTGCTTGTAGTAATCTTTTACTCTGCCTAGAATACAGGGACTCTAGAATATCAAAATGAAAAGGAGCCCCGACCACAGTTTCCGTTCCCGTAAAACTCTTATTTTGTTTGCCTTCTATATAAGCAAGATCGAGATATTGAAAAGGGCTTTTGAAATTCACGCATTAAAGGTAAAATATGATTGAGTAGTTTTTAGTCTCGCCGGCTATTCTAGACAATCCTCGATAATCTTGTCTAGTTTTTGTTTTTAAGCTTTCTTCACTCAATCAAATCATAATTAATTTGACAAGGAAGGTCGCTTTATACAACTGAAGATTTCCTGTAGCTAAACTTTTATTATTTAAAGCCTATCTGAGATGTCACATTCATTATGCATGTTGACTAATTTCTACAAAAGAGTTGACCCAAAGGCGGAAGAAATGTCCCTACAGTGTAAAGGAGCAGTGAAAAACCTGTGAACTAAGGAAAATAAAGTGACATATCTATACAATGACAAACGTCACAACTAATTGTTAAATCAGATTTGTTACTAATTGCTACAGTTATATCTTGCTAACATCGGCCTTTGCTGACGCTCATCCCAAGGCTGCAATTTAATTTCTGCAATGACTTGCAAACAGAAAAAAATCTCATTCCTGAAATTGCCTTTGGAAAGGAGAAATGAAACTCCGTCCTTATAAATTCTGTTTCTTTCACTTTTCATCATACATGTACATAAAAATTTGTCTACCCCGTCTTTAATGACATACATGTCACCATTATCTTTTCAGTCAGCGAAGTCTTCTACAGATTTCTGTGCTTAAACTTTCTACAACGTATATACGCTTTTGACAAGCAGCTACCTACATCGACATAATATTTATCCAAATTAATCTACTTTTATACACATGCCAACGAATAAGTCAAATTTGGTCCCGATAGCCGTAGTTCTTCTTAAATACTTCCGCATTGAACTGATGTTACCTAATCGGAGGCAGACATTTGACTTTTGTTCTACCTGAAAAATCAAAACATGCAACTTTTTCAGGACTTGAAAATCTGAATCAGAGAACTAACCTTTTTTTCTGCTGTTTCTATTACCCTGTTCGTTGTTTGTTTGACAGCGTTGGTAGTTTCTTTCAGTCTTCTATTAATAACAATCTTACGAAATTTGTCTGAGTCTTTTGAAATAATAACGTACAAGTCACCATGAGCCTTCTCCCTTTGTAGATCATGGATAATGTTTCAAGGGATAGGCAGATTTCCATACTTAAACTGTACATCTTCCTCTTTAAAGGATACCTCCCCGTTGCAAACACGAGTTTTCAGTACGAGGTCTTCACCGGGTCTGAGGGATATTTCCTTGTCCAAAAGAAATTCTTTCAAATTTGGATCAATGTAATACTTAGGTGTGTCAATGATGGACTTGATAACTATTACTCCAATCTCAGATTCGTTCCTGTAATTTTCAAGCAGCCACTTTTGGAAGTCAGCTGAAATCGTAAATTCAGGGTCCCATATTTGAAGGTCACCCAGCCGTTCAGATATCTTTCCGTAGCTAGCGATACCTCTCAGTAAAACAACAGGAAAAGGGTTTTCTTTAGATTGTGTGGCCAGTACAGGCTGCGGGGTATTCTGAACACCTCTCTCATGAATGCTTTTCCTTTCTGAGGGATTGTGTGGAGGATAGTCTCTTCTTAATTCTATCTTAATTAATTAATTGGGGCGAGGAAACATTTGCCGAGGGAGTAGGTGTTAAGTGGAAAAATGGGCAACGGAGGAGATGGAGGGGAAGGAAAAAATACGCCTGCCCGCAAAGCCTGTGATTTCGCAAAACACCCCCTAATTAGCAGCGCTTGACCGCCTTTCCGGAAATGTGCAAGCAGCCAATGAACATCGATTTTTGAATTTACCGGATGGAAGCCAAAAAACATTGACACACGTGTATTTGTCAACTTCGTGCGAAACAGAATCGATCGAGCGAGCGAGTATGTGAGTGAAGTTATGTCGGAAAGACGTCCTAACGACAGCTGTAGGATTTGCAAAAGCTCTTTTAAAGTGAAATTTGGAAATATTCCCGGAAAACAAGTGTACTAGTCCTCGGAAAACCTTTTTAGACCATCGCAGAGAAAGGACAGCCTTGGAGTTGTTTTAGCAGAGGTTTGTAGTCGTGTCGGATTAGTATTATTGCACGATCCTGCAACATATTCTGATCGCGTTTGCAACCCGTGTGGTTGAAAAATTCGCAGTCTTGGCCAGTTGTTCGAGTTTGTCAAAGTAGGCACGACTCCAACGGTAAACTCCGTATCTAAAAGCACGAAACGCACACTGGCAACTCCGGAGAAAGCGAGCCCTTCATGGACAAAGTCAAAACTTGGTAGAGTTAATTCGCCAACAGCCAAGACGCTATCGCCGCAGTAAGCTGGCAAATCAAGAAAATCTCGTCCACAATTATTGCAGCAAGGTTTTGGTGTAATGGTGAAGTGCTCTTTTTCAGGGAAGAGAGAAAAGGCTTCGCTAGTATTTCTTCTCCGGACGCAAATATTAGTTGCTATTTGCCGTTTTCAACATCTTGTACACTAGCACCAGCAAGGGATGTCGCCGTCAAATCCATTAAAGATGCTTCCGCCAGCTGATCTTGCATGATGCTTTTGAGCGGACAGACAACAATCACACACGCAGCTTTCAACGATAATATTTGCTTCACGCGGATCAACAACTGGACGAGGCTTTTACCAAAGCCCGTCGGAAGAACCGCTAGTAAATCCTTTCCATGAACAAGAGGAGAAATGGCTTCCTTTTGTTCCGGGCGTAATACAAGCGACATACCCAGTTCAGAGAGAAATAAAAGCGCTTCTGCGAGAGCGGCATTAAAGCTTAGCGTATCCGCCATTTTCTCTCCAAATCACTCCCTCTCCCAATCGCGGAACGACCGGAAGAAAACTACTTTAGATGACAGGCATCAATCCAGTTTCAACCTACCGCACCAATCAGAGGCCCCGTCCATCTGGTGTACGGGTTTTGCGAAATCACAGGCTTTGCGGGCAGGCGTATTTTTTCCTTCCCCTCCCTCTCCCCCGTTGCCCATTTTTCCACTTAACACCTACTCCCTCGGCAAATATTTCTTCGCCCCAATCCTCCACAGTTACCAAATCTAAGATGGCGGCCTAATACGAAAATGTGCACTCGTGCGCCCAAAATACGCCGGCACTGCAGGCTAAGCTCTTAATGGCTACCTTAACATAGATTTAACCCCGTTTTTAGACTTTTACTCTGAGGCTGATCCGTACCGGTTCAGGCATATTGATGACTATTCACAACTTTACCAGGACTACCAAATTTAAATACAGGTATTTTAACAGATTTGCTGAAATGTGGAACTCCTTACCATGGGTGATCAGATTAGCACCTGGCTCAGAAGCCTGCAAGTTTAATGTAAAACAAGATCTCAAACAATCGTAGTTGGGGTGGGGTAGGGAACTGAATATTTATTTTAATGTATTTTACTGATGTTTTTTAACATTCAGATTGTAACTGTGTTACTTAGGTGATCTGTCGTTTATAGGGTTTTATTACTCTTTTACAGATTATCCTCATGACTTCCCCATATCATTACTATTTTATACTATGCCATTTAATTGTAATAAATAGATAAATAAAAATTCAGGATTCCATGTTTGAATTTTTCTACCCCACGATTTGATTAGCCTGACTACTGAACAAGAATTGACTTGATTGATCGGTCTATTGATTTCGCCAGAAAATACTTACAATGTTTACAGTATTTAAATGTGAATATCTTATTCCTCGCGAGGAAGCTCGTTTGGAATATCGCGAAACCATGGGGTTTATGACTTTAAGCTCCGCCCCCCCCCCCTTACAATGACTAGAACAAGCAGTTTAGCAGATAGCAGCGAGACAAATGCAGTGATATTGATCAATGTCAAGAAAGCCAACAATGTCGTTACGCGTGATGAGAAATGCATATATTTTTCTTTTGTAGATTTCCGATCAGTTGGCAACGAAAAATGATGAAGTTTCCCGATACCAATATTTCTCAAAACCCTCGATGTGTTATCAGGAATGCAGTACTTTACTGCTCTTTATCTAAAATCAGGTCATCAGAAAATTGAGATCTATCCGTCATCACGAGTGTTATCACAAATGTGACGAGGGTGATAAATTAAACGATGTCTAAATAAATCGATACCCTTTTTTCTGAGGCTTGAAGCTCGTCGTAAGTCAATAACATTCTTTATCATATAAGGGGCAAAATTACTGAATTGTGATTGGTCAAGACAGAGGGCATTTTTTTCTTAATTTTTGTAATTGCCCCGGGAAAAATTACTTGAAAATGATTGGCTGAAAATCGCTTAACAACGGCTGCCAAGGTAAAGAAATTTCTGTTTGTTTTGTAGCAATGGCGTCCCGTTTTGCGCGAGATCAGTAAGAAAACATTTTGCCCCTTATATTATAAACAAGTAATCACATGGTTCCTCGTAAAATTAAGGATTAATATCACTTGTGTTTTCGGAAGTTGCAGAAATTGCCCTCGTCGCTGCGCGACGCGGGCAATTTCAGCAACTTCCAAAAACACGCATGATATTAATCCTTAATTTTACTCGGCCCCATGCGATTACCTATACTAACAATATTCTCTCAGATAGGGTTCGTGAACACTATTTTTCAGAACGTGCTTGTCTTGGATCGAAAAAAGCGATCATTTGCTACTAATTATTTGGAAATACCGTGGTAACTTCATGCGTTCATCGAGAATGTACGTTCGGTCATGATATTCACCAAACATTAAGTTCTCGCTAGAAAACATTGTTCGTTGAAGATTAATGTGATTTGCTATCGGTAAATATCCTATGGGTAAATATCCTCCAAAGCTTACTTTGACTTTATTTGCATACTTTGTTAGTGACTACTGAGATCGTAGGGTCTGGTCAGTTATTATCATCTTTAGTGTATCGAGACAAACATGCATGCATAGCACAAGACAGAGCGTGAAAATTTCTCAGTTCTGATTTTAAATTTCTTAAACCCTTCAGGAAACTTGATCTGTATAAACGATGTAACGATCAGTCTCTAACTGGTAAACTAAAATCTTCTCTCCCTTAATCTCAGGCATTACAAGTGGAATTATGAAAAACCTGTGAACTAAGGAAAATAAAGTGACATATCTATACAATGACAAACGTCACAACAAATTGTTAAATCAGATTTGTTACTGATAGCTACAGTTATATCTTGCTAACATCGACCTTTGCTGACGCTCATCCCAAGGCTGTAATTTAATTTCTGCAATGACTTGTAAACAGAAAAAAATCTCATTCCTGAAATTGCCTTTGGAAAGGAGAAATGAAACTCCGTCCTTATAAATTCTGTTTCTTTCACTTTTCATCATACATGTACATAAAAATTTGTCTACCCCGTCTTTAATGACATACATGTCACCATTATCTTTTCAGTCAGCGAAGTCTTCCACAGATTTCTGTGCTTAAACTTTCTACAACGTATATACGCTTTTGACAAGCAGCTACCTACATCGACATAATATTTTTCCAAATTAATCTACTTTTATACACATGCCAACGAATAAGTCAAATTTGGTCCCGATAGCCGTAGTTCTTCTTAAATACTTCCGCATTGAACTGATGTTACCTAATCGGAGGCAGACATTTGACTTTTGTTCTACCTGAAAAATCAAAACATGCAACTTTTTCAGGACTTGAAAATCTGAATCAGAGAACTAACCTTTTTTTCTGCTGTTTCTATTACCCTGTTCGTTGTTTGTTTGACAGCGTTGGTAGTTTCTTTCAGTCTTCTATTAATAACAATCTTACGAAATTTGTCTGAGTCTTTTGAAATAGTAATGTACAAGTCACCATGAGCCTTCTCCCTTTGTAGATCATGGATAATGTATTGAGGGATAGGCAGATTTCCATACTTAAACTGTACATCTTCCTCTTTAAAGGATACCTCCCCGTTGCAAACACGAGTTTTCAGTACGAGGTTTTCACCGGGTCTGAGGGATATTTCCTTGTCCAAAAGAAATTCTTTCATATTTGGACGAGTGTAATACTTAGGTGTGTCATTGATGGACTTGATAACTATTACTCCAATCTCAGGTTCGGTCCTGTAATTTTCAAGCAGCCACTTTTGGAAGTCTTGGAAGTCATCTGAAATCGTAAATTCAGGGTCCCATATTTGAAGCCGTTCAGATATCTTTCCGCAGCGAGCGATACCTCTCAGTAAAACAACAGGAGAAGGGTTTTCTTTTGATTGTGTGGCCAGTACAGGCTGAGGGGTATTCTGAACACCTCTCTCATAAATGCTTTTCTTTTCTGAGGGATCGTGTGGAGGATAGTCTCTACTTAATTCTGTGTGGCAGGGGTAAACGCTTTCATGCGCTTGTTTAAGTGACGAAGTTCTCTCCTGTAACATCACAACTTCGAAAAAATCATATGGATCCAACTTCACCTTTCCGTTATTTAACTCAACAACAGACACCTTATCCATTTTACTGGTTTCTTCAGTGAACACACTGTATGTAACTTCACCCTTTGTTGATTGCCCATTACAAAGCAAGATGATGACTTTTTCAACTGTGAAAAAAGTGCGAAAAGATATCATAAATATTGGTATGGTATGATGCTCCGTATGGTATGACGTTTTATTTACAAAATAAAAACACTCAACTCTGCTTAATTAAAATCTTAAGTTTTAAGACTACTGTGTTCTTTCTCTCTCACCGATTGAATTGTCATTCAATACTAGTCATGTATTTTCCAAAATTTTTTAAGTCGAGTTATTTGAAAATGATTAACACTCGTCCAGCAACCCGGCCGGATTTACATGCCACTACGGCAAAATGTCAAACTGACAGTTTGCAGTGGTGTAGGTCGTGCTTCGAAAAACTGAGTCATGTTTAATACTCTGGAGGGGGCTTAAGAGCAATTAACAAATGGTAAACACCACAGCGTACACTATTGAGTTATGGATGCACGCGGGAGGTTGCTAAGCACGAAAGAAGCGTAAGAGTCGCTCGAGGCGATAGCCGAGAGCGACTCTAGCTTCTTGAGTGCTTAGCAAACCTCCCAAGTGCATCCATAACTCAATAGTGTACGCTGTGGTGTTTACCATTTGTTTTATAACATAACATTGATACATTGTAGCTAAAGAGTTCCCTTTTATTTAACAAATCTTACGCGACCAGAAAAAACAAGCGCGCGCGGAAAAATAGTCTTTGCATTTGCTCACGTCAGCAGCGTACACCCATGGGCAAATGGGGGACGCTAAATTGACCAATCAGAGCGCGCGCTTTACTTTGGTTATGTTATAAGATGATTTGGTCTTATCGACTTAGGTGACAATGTAAATTGGTCACCGTCAATCCACTCAGTTGATAAAACCAAATTATCTCTTTATTCCCCCATCAACGCACCACCAATTTGGTCAGAGACTTGTCCCCTTTATATGTTTTGAGAGGAGTCCACTAAATTGATTGAGGCGATCTAGCTTGACGAAAAAACAGAGGAGTATTCCACGTTCTGACGTAAAAACGGAATAAGAAACAAGACACAATTAACTTAAAACTACATAACCGTACAGTCAGGTATGATCATCTCTTTCCTAGACCATCCCTACCCCTTCTCTCAGACAATGATTTCGCTACTTAGGCATTGAGCGGTAAGATTGTTTCTGGTCAAACGGAGAGACATTATTTGTGATTAAATGCATCGAAGAGCAACTTGAGTAATGACGATGAGAGCATTCACCATATCACAATATAAAGAGAAAGGGTGGTTCGAACAATTTTGATGAGATGTCTTGGCCCTGAGGAGTAACTTAATGATCTTAATTCGAAGACTTACCCCCTTTATCCACTGCAAGTCTAACAAGTCGTTGTAATTCCCTTGATCTTTGATTGTCATAACCATCCCTAACTGTAAAAACATCCACCACTAACACCGAGAATCTGAAGTGACAATCCCTCAAGCAATCTTCGACTTTAGTGATTGGAAGGTTGGCAACATAAGGATCCTCTGACCAGCGAAGGAGGCTGGATGGAAGACTTTTAAAAAAATTTTCTACATCCTTCACGGACTCTTGTGACACGTCACAGCCAAAAATCGCCAGTTCTAACGAGTGAAACACAGGTGGTCGTACACTTAAAATGTTTCTTAAAGGAGAAGTACGCATATTGAGATTCTCAAGGGTAATCTACCTGTTAGAAAATTGTTTGCAATTGCACTAAGAATTCAACCATGGACTCCTACATTTTGAAAACAACTTAGTTATGGTACCTGGCTGTACACGCCAAACCACAACAAAAGCATCATCATTTTAGTCAATTGTGTATTTTCATTAAGCTCTTAACTATTCAAAGACATATTAAAGAGATAGAAAGCAGACGTTTGAGACTTCACATTAGTCGGTGATGAAAATAAGATGGTTTGCGTAGCATGCTTTTCCTTTGACTGTGTGGGCAAGATTTTTGTTATTACCATATTTTAGCGTCATATATGATCTATTACTGAACAGAAGCACGCCTACTTGAAATCTTTTCGAATTGAGAGCACAAGGCGAATTGATCTCAGCAATTGAGATTAAAAGGCTCACTGTTTGGCCAACAGCAACAGACATATTATAGGTGTAACATTAGTTTAATTGCCCATCTAATACTTACTTATCAAATTTATTTACTCTAAAGACTGTAAGAGAGCAAAAAAATTACGTTTTTGATATGAACTAGCACAGAGCAAAACAAGAATTATTATCTATATCTATCACCTTTCAGGTAAGTGGAGAAGGGGCCTTACTATTCTCCTTTAAATCTGTGTTTTAGACTTTATTCTAACCTTTGGTTTGTCCAATTTGTGGAGGGATCATTTCCTTGGATCTGGCTCCTGGATCACTGCTAATTGCTGTGTTTTGCCTGTCCCTCAAGATACTGCTGCTCATAGTTGTACTATCGAGAGGGTGTGCAGAATTGTGCTCTTCTCTATCCTTCCTTGGTCCAGTTAACGCTTCATACTGATACAAGGAACTGTCTTGTTTCGTTGGCATCTTTGATGCAGACTGTCGTTCGACTGACGAGGAACAACTTCTTTGTGAGGAAGGGAGCGTTCTTTCTTTCGGCGGTGGCGTCGCTGGCTTTGGTCGTTCCTCTCGCTGAGGTGGATTATATTCAAACTTTTGTCCTTTCTTGTTTCGATCAAAGTGATGCAGTAGAGCATGTTCGTGAATCGGTCTATGTTGTTTGTTCCAAGAAAAGATGAAGCTCCTTCTACCATCAAGATACTCTTCGCCGAACTGTGAGGCAACTTTCCTCTTCGCCCAACGTGAAATAACCTCTCGATTCTCTTCATCGTTTTCCTTGTAGTTGTCATCTCCCCCGATAACGACGATGACATCTCCCCCTGTGGACAAAACCGATTCAAATGTAACGCAGGCTCAGAGCCTTATGAGTGTTATCACTTAAAATAACATGCATTGTTATATGACCCGTACGACCCAAAGGGTGCCCTTACTGAAAAACACTGGGCAAAAAAAATCCTTGTACGCTTCAGAAAAAAAAAATATAAGGGGCCGAACGCAATGACATGTGCAGGGCCGGGAAAAGACCTACGGCGCTGTGAGCTTAATAGAGATTAATTTAGGGATTGATGAAAAGAGCCATACACACTGCACCTTTGAAAATTCGCACAAATGAAGTATAAAACACTACTTGTCATTGTCCTGTTTTGGTATCAGCAGATACGCACAACCACACCAGACTCTACAGTCAGCTGTGAACTCGAACGCACCCGATAGGCCGTGATAATTTCTAGTTCTAAGTATAGAGGACCGTTATCCAGAAATTCGAAGAATAAATATATCTTATTAGATGTTTTGTTGTGTAGTATAGACCACTTTCATAAATGGCTGCCGTATAAATATTCTTTTGTTTAAATTTAAATTAGCCCTACTGGCCTCGCTTGAGATAATGTATTCTTTTGAATTTTGTACTGGAGAACGAGGCCAGTAGGGCTAATTTAAATTTAAACAAAAGAATATTAATCCGGCAGCCATTTATGAAAGTGGGCTGATAGACCACTGAGTATTTTTACGAGTTGTGCCGTATTTTGACGAGCCCGTAAGGCGAGTCAATATACGAATAACGAGTAAAAACAGTCAGCGATACTACACAACAAAACGTCTGATAAGTTATTTGTTATCCAAGTGCGTGACAGAAGTATGCGAAGCGGAACGGAATTGGCGCGTTGTCGTGTTGCTGTTTCTATTTACTTCAATAAATGCAGAAATTTCCTGGCTGTTTAACTGTTTTTCTTCGTTTGATTCCTCTAATAAACTTGGATCTATATTTGCCAGCCATTCCGAGTCTTTGTCGTCAGAAATACGATTCAAATTTTCCACCATTTTTTTTCGTAACTTCAATCCAATTCTTCGCTTGCGTGATGCGAGAAAACCTGTCTAACTGGTTCTCTGGTTGTTCACCTGGCTTTCAACAAAAATTCTACCAGGGCATATATAACAGAAACAAGAACGGAATTCCAAACTTGTGCCTTTTTCTTGCTGGGGAGGACGTATCACAAGGGAAACTAAAATTCTATACTAGGGAGGAAAAATATTTACCAGTGAGTTTTAAAAAAAAAGCCATCAGGTGCCATGGAGGTCAAAATTCCACCGGGGAAGGAAAAATAACTCCCCAGATCGGGTTCCACCAGATCTGTGACAGAGGGGTGTCAAATACCGCGTTATATTTTGTACTTGTCTGTGCCGTTATTTGTACTCTACGGAGTGTAGTTGGATAATAAATAGGCTAGCCTGCGCAGCGGCCCTAGAGGGAGGGGGGAAGGGGGTGGGGAGCCGAGCGGAGAGAGGCTCTCCCCAAGCCTCGTTCCGCTCGCCCTCCTATCCCTTCCCCAAGCCTCTCTCCGCTCGGCTCCCCACCCCTTTCCCCCTCCCTCTTGGGCCGGTACGCAGGCTATTTTAAATAGGCAAGATCGGACAGCAGACTTTGAGTATATCACTCAGAAATGCAGCAGTAGGGATAAAAATAATATAATACTAATATACTACCTTAGACATGTAATACGGATCTAATGCGCCTCAAATGACTGAAATAAATATATCTTATCGGGCTTTTTGTTGTGTAGTACCGCTGAGTATTTTTATGAGTTACGCCGTATTTTGACGAGCCCGTAGGCCTTAGCGCGAGTCAAAATACAAAAAACGAGTAAATATACTCAGCGATACTAAAAATCAAAACGTTTGAGAGATTTATGATCCAAGATTTATGATCATGTGGGGTCAAATTTCGCGGATATGATCGACATTTCTGGAGTTCAAATATCGCGTGATATTTGCGCTGGTCCCGCGCGTTATCGTGATTTGTTTTCTACGAAGCTCATTTGGATAGTAAAATAAGTAAACCTAACAACTTTAATTAGTTAAATATCAATTTGTTGTGTACAGATCTCGCAATCATCGAAAGTTAAAGTAAAGATAATAAATCGAGCAATTCGCGGTAGTTGCCACGTTGTGGACTTTACCCAAAAGGAACATTCGTCTACTTTGATTAGCAGAAGATGTCAGTTTAAATATATGCTAATTTCCTTCGCTTTCAATTCTAGTCAGTGAGGATTTTGCTGGAGGAAATATATGACAAATTTCGATCATACTCATCAAATTGTCACTGCCTTCCCTGAAAAATAATCTGTTTACCCGGCCAGAGAAAAAAGGCATTTTAGGGCATGATTGAATCTTTCAGATAGAAAAACATTAAGGGAAGGCACATCTACCAAGTGAAGATACTTCCGCCACTCACCCGTTGCTTCACGTAAAGCTCTGTATATCTTGGCGTAACCAATGCCAGCGTTGTCTTCGTTGATCGAGAGTCGAGATTTATGTGCATGAACCACGAAAAAGGCCATATCCATGTCTAAGTTTGGAATTTTTGCGACCATTTCAGACATTTGAGCAGGTCTGAATGAGTGTTTCTCTTCAACATGGATGCTAAATTTCTCCAGCAATTTCTCAACAGGCTCTAGTTTGCATGTGTTATCACAGTTGAACAGATGAACTCGCTTTGTTGACTGCGACATCTTTTCTCTGGCACAACCTTTTTCGCTTTAAATTTAACTGTAGAAGAGAACTTCACAAAATCTAACACTTCATATTCGTCGATGAGATCAGACGAAATCGACTGCGCAATGTTTCCGAGAAAGCCCTTGATCAGCATAGGTCACGTAGATCCCTAAGTCGCGCAAGATAGAAACTCTCAAGGGGATCTAAATGAAGATTCTCTAAAAAGCAATAGAGTTGCTTTTGATAGAGGACAAAAATCCAATTCACCACAGCGTACAAGAGATTAATTAATTCCTCACATGGCTTATGAGTTCCTTGTCAAAAGGAACATCTGTAAAATCACGTGATAAAATTCTCGGAAATCACACGAGGCCACTTGAAAGGGAAAATTCCCATCATCATCTTGCAACTTGTGTTTCATTTGGTGTCTCGTTTCTTACACGAACACATTCACTCGGACTGGAATAAGGATAAAACTCGTCTTTATATAAATCTTCAAAAATGGGGGTAAGTTTTACAATAATTTGGCTTATTTTCAACAACTTCTGCAAGTTTCGGTTCCCTATTTCCTTTCACTGGTGATCGTAATGTGCGTCTTAAATGTTATATTATTCATTTCGATGAGCTGTGACACTAATATTAATCCCTCCAAAAGAAAGATTTTTTTGGAGAAAAAAGACGTTAAGGACTGGGTAAGCTCTCGGCTAACGGTGCAAGCCGAAGGTTTAGGCTTCGCTGAGGTAATGACTTTCAGTCAAACTTGGGCAAATGCGGGCAAAAATTGTAATCGACTCAACTAAAATCTAAAATGATGTGCAGGAGAGATTGTTCGCTTCCTGGAAACTGAAAGTAAAATTCTTTCTACAACTCGACCCCTAAACTTTCAGTTTAGGAAAATATAAATGAAAGCTGAGTGCATGAAAGAGAATTTTGAAAAGAAATGACGAGAATTGATAAGTTTTGCTGGAAGAATTTAAGTTTGTGAATTAAAATCACGGCTTCTCCTTACTTCCGGTAACTTCCAGGAAATTGGGGAAGAACTGCACCTTCCACTTTGGAAGATTTTAAATCCACCTGGTTCTTAAAAAAAAAAAGGTAATGATGCTTTCTGAGCTGGTAAAAAGCCCAGATTTAAAAATTTTTCCTGCACTTAAATTAATGATTATCATGTTCAACGTTTGCAATTGCACTGACTCAGCTCGGAAAACTTTGTATATACGCATGCAAGGTGAAAGCAAGGAAAGTGAAATAATCTTAAGATATCTTTCTCCGGTTTAATTAATGGAAATTGATGTGCCTTGTCTGCCTCTTACCTTTTTTATCCTCAGAAATCTGCCCATATGTTAAAGGTTCTCTTTTAATATTGCCTTGCGTGATCAGTCATTTGATATCCGTAATACACTGGGTCGCAAGGAAGGTTCTCAAGGTAGGATGGGAAGGGTCACGCATTTTTCAGTCAAGGAGATTTTCTGTGAACAGAAACTTGAGAAAAACAATTAAAATGGAATTGATAATAACTGGTATTATCATACATTAGACTTACATTGAAAAATCAGGTTGGTCGAGAGCATTCAATCAACAAACGATAGCGTGTGGAGTTTATATGATAAATACAATACTTGCGGCGGATTTTGCGTTTATTGTGTCGAGTTTAAAGTCAAATTTTTACAAACATGAAGAGAAGCGATTTTGCGGATTGTTTAAAAATTAATGATAAACAATTATTTGATTTGTTTTCGCATGATATTTTGAGTAGGAATTATTAAACCTCCTGTCTGTAATATCTGCCTCAGCCTTCGGTTTCGGCAAATAACTTAGAACTCGGTCTTGATGATTCATGACATCATCCTTAACCTCATCTAATTATTGTTTATTATCAGTAAATAAGGCCTGTTCGCAAAAAATAAATATACGGGAAAAATATCAAGCTCACAGTGGAAAGTCTCAAAATGAGACTTACCACCTTCCAAATTTTCGATCACTACTGTTGATTATAAATCTCCAACCTTTGAGAATGTTGGATACTATATTGTTGTCTGCAAGATAGATTGGACGCATTTCAAAAACTTGGTAAAACCTTTTATACCCAAATTCTCGCCTAATACAGGTGGTGGGGGATTCTAGTATAACGGGAGACTGTGTCATTTTTCGAACTGGATTATGATCGTGATATACATTATCCCTTGACCTGTTTATGAAAGACAATTTTGAAAACTGAATTTGTCACGAAAGCGTGACAAATAAAATAACTTGAGTCCCAGGCTCGGATTACTGGTCGCTGTTCAGGAAATGAGCCCTCTTCGAAGCAAAAAAGAGGAGAAAAGTTCCATTCGGCGCAAATATCGTGCCTATATGACGATCCGAGCCTCAGACTTACCGATTTTGATTTTTACATAGAAATATATTTCAATTTTTGCCTTTAGAGTGGTTCTAGCCAGGAGACTTACTACACTTATGTGGATAACACAGAAACAAAAAGGCGCGAGGCAGAGGAGAGAGAGGCGAGACGGCTGGAGAATGAACGAAAGCAACGCGAGAACGAAAAAAGGTTGCGTATAGCGAAAGAAAAGGCGGAGGAAGAGAGGAGACGACGAGAGCAACTCAAGGAACAACGGCAGAAAGAAGAAGAAGAAGAAGCCAGAAGACAAGCAGAAGAACAGAAACGCTTGGAACTGGAAGCCGAACTTTGCCGACGCCGAGATCAGTTGTGTAATTACAATTTTGGTGACAAGACCAGGCTTGACAATTTTATGGGGCTAAACGTTGATGATGTAACTCAGCTTATGATCGGCGTATTCGGCCCCACGGGTTCTGGGAAGAGTTGCTTCGTCAACACGTGCGAACGAGCGGTAAGAGAAACAGAGAGGGGATCCGCCCCGGATAGTACAACGGGACAAGAGGGAACCATTACACTCCAAGACTACCTGCCTGAGATGTTCTTCCACTTAGTAGACACGAGGGGCTTCTTCAACTACAACTCAAACGAGAACATCGAGTTTCAGAATATCCTTTTTGGCAAAATTCAGCCCGGGGATAACATTGCACGCTCTACTGATGGTGAGAACAAACCACAAGAGATGCATCAATTCCCGGCATTTGGACAACGAATGCATGGAATCATTATTGTGGTTAAAGCCAACGACCCAAGACTCACTGAGGGGGCTTTGAAGGACTACTTGAAAGCAGTTCGAGATGTCCTTTGAAGAAACGGTACTATATGAATTTGAGAACATTATAGTTTAATATCCACCAAAAATAACAAACAAGAAAAAATGGTGTTGGATTTGAAGACGCGAACTTATTAAATAGTGGAGGACAATTTATAACAATCGTTATTTTATTCTTTATAGGAATCGCCCCAATTACTGTTATCACCCATCGGGACACACTGCAAACAGAAGACGACGAAAAGGACGCTTTTGACGAGGCATCAGCAGCTACAGGAAGCTCCCCTAGTCACACCTTCTTCATGTGGAACTATACCAAAGACAAAAAAAAACGTAACCCTAAGATAGAGCGAATGACATTCGACATATTGCATTATGCTCTGATGACTGCTGAACGAGCTGTTAAGATCATGAAGCAAAAAGAGAAAAACAAAAGAGAGGACGAGATGATGAAAGCTCTGGAGGGAGTTACAGTCAGTGGACAAGTGGCACCTGATTCCGCTGACGGTAAGCTCACTAGAGTGAATGAAATAGAAATTTAATTTATTCTTGTTTTTCTCGTTGCCATGTTCCCGCCAATAACGTAGCTCCAATTTCTGCCTTTAAAAGCTCACACAACCCACAATTCCTCTATTCGCTCCGACGAAGGGCTAACGCTCGAAACGTCAGCTTTTGTAATCGTAACGGGGGCAAATTTACCATTTCAACTTTGTTGATATCTTCAAATTATTTCGTTACTCCCACCGACGCAGCCCCAAACAATTTCTTTCGAAACTATCAGTCGTTATTCACTAGAATGATGCGTGTTATAAATAAATAATAATCATCTTTATCCAGGAAACTTTTTCATAACAAATATGGTTTTCAAAAAGGACCTCGAAACTAGATATATATTGTAGAAACAAAAAAGCAATAAAATTGCAAAGGGATTAAAAGGATACAAAAAATGCATAAAAAATTAAAAATAAGTATAAATAAAAATTAAACGTAAGTAGCTATATTATAAACTTAAAAACATTAGGTTTAAAACTATTGACATTCTTTGAGTCTTTGATCGTCTGACTGAGGGAGTTAAAATCAGAAACGGCATGATATTGTGTTCTTTGCTTCCCCCAATTTCTTTTGACACGTGGTAATCTAAAATTGCCTTTGTTACGTGTATTATGCCTATGAAGTACGTGTTGTCTAATCAAGTCCATATAGTGATTAATTAGGCCATTGATGCATTTGTATACGACATTGAAGAACTGAGACTTCTCTGCACCATGAGTCATCGATTTCATTAAATGTGTCAATTTAACACTGTGCTGAAAGCTCCAAACTGTCGCTAGTGCTGGGAAAGAAATTAAATTAAGAAGTAATTATTTTTCCCCACAGCTTCGGTGAAAGTGTTCTTACGTTTCCTCCAAAAAGAATATCAGAGGTCGACAAATAGCATCATGACGGCTTCGAGCAAGTTGGCCAAAGATGACATAACAAGTGTAAAGTTGTTAGCTATGAGCTGGAGTGAAGTTCGTCAGTACTTTCCTGCTGGAATGAGCAGAATGATCGAGAAGGAGCTCAAGAAACGAGGCATGATCTCTTGAACCATTGAGTGGCGACTAGACACGGACTTGACGCTCTTGAGCAAAATTTACCGATTTTTTTCTAATTTTTTAGGGCAATTAAAAGGCTAGTGTTGAGCATGCAATTGCTTTTGAAGGACAGCATTTCATTTCTGATGTTTAGGATAAAAAATGTATTAATTAATACACTGTTAGACTCGTGAAGAGAGATTTTGATTCTAGGTCCATAGGTTTACTTGTCAGCTGTTGATGTTTCAAAACATAGAATTTACGAACTAAATACTATAACCTCCTTAGACAGTTTAATCAAGAATTACATCAGTAAAAGGAACTAATGATCAGTAATTAACTACGATAATTTGTTGCCTGTTTACTTGTGGGTGTTAATTAAAGGCTTTTTGTTCTTTTGCCATCGATCATTATGCCTCATCTTAATGATTCCATTCAGTTCTCATAACCAGTCGCGGCCTTGTCATTCAAGTACCACATTTCCCGACTATGTTCAAGTGTGAAAGTAGCTAAGCATCAAGATTTGCGAGTTTTTTTTCTGAAGGGGTGTCACAGATTGAAAGGATCACTAGGGGGAGGGATATGTAGGACCTGAAAAAAGCCCTTGCCAATATGATATTCAACACCGCAACTGATGATGACAGTTCTAACATTGTTGCATCTTGTTGGTGCTTTTTCCATGCCAAATCTTAAAACTGGCGATGCAAATAAGAAAAAAAAGTACCAGGAAAGGTTCCAAAATTTTTTGCCTAAACTTTCTTTCAATTCAGAGACTCTTTTTCCCACTCCCCACCCTCTCATCCCTCACCACTTTACAGTAACGAGTCTTACAAACGATATACAACTGGTACAGATGAAGGAAATGTTTATAAAGATAAGTACTAACTGAGATAATCTTAGTAAGTTTTCTTACTGAGCCATAACATAAGCAGGCCTTGATTTCGGGTCCATAAACTTCAAACTGTTAAAATGCGCTAAAGATGCCCTTTGACTAGTGAGAAAATTGGGTCAGAAATCTCTCCATTCCATTCCTTGAAAAGCTAATTTTCCCACCCAAAATCAACCTCGTGTAATTCCTAGAAACCGTTAGACTCTGACCGGTGTGAGTCACGGAGATCCAAGAACATCACGCAACGTGAAAAAACGTGGAAATGAGAGATACAAACAGAAAATCATGATGAACAGACATTGTATCGATAATTTCCAAATGAGTCAATTTGCTCTTTGTGAAAGTCCAAAACTTTAGTGGCTAAGGGTAAATTACCTATCCGGCTACAGCGCTTTTGATCAAAAACCGAATATCATCACAACATCATGTGATTGCTGGAGAAAGCTTCATTCTTAAAAATCCTCACTTCACATCACTAATCACCATCAACGAAGCGCCTTCAACTATTCCCGGTAAGATATTATTTCTCTTTGAGGAGTTCAAGCCAGTGTATTCTCCAATATGGAGGTAAGTGTTTACTCATTTAGATAGGATTAATTTACGAAAATTTCAATAGCTTTTTCCCAGTTTGGGCTTATGTTTACAGTCTCGATGGGAGCCGATGCTTGACTGAAATGATGAACCCGGCGTTTCTTGTGATGTTACATCGTCGGATATGGTCAGCTATTCCTCTAGATCTCCATTACGTAGAGAACCTCACGTTTCCAAGGTTTAGACTTAGGCTACGAAAATTTCAGTTTATTCTTTTCATAACAGACCGCGCGAGAAATCCTTTACAATTCTTGTTTTCTCGGAAATTAAACCGAAAGTAAATACTCCGCTCAAATTTTGATGTAAATAGTTGCGGATTTCATCTCACCAAATTCCCCCTGAACTACAGTCCAACCGGCTTGATTAGGAAATCTGCAAACAAAAAAGAACTCAAACTCGATTTTTTGGTCGCTAGCAAGACTTATCTGTTCGTTCTAGATTGCAACAATTTCGGAAAAAGCTTAAGAGCCAAACCCGGTATCTCATGCAACATTTGCGACATCGCGTCATATCCATCTGAACCGAGCTCAAACCGGCCACACAACGCGCAATTAACCAAATTGAGAGTCGAAGAGACGCTCATTCTGTTAATTTTGCAATTGTAGAACGTCTATTACACTCCCTAGCATACAAGTTGGGATAACAGGAAAAAAGGGGGCTCAAAGGGCTTGTATAGTCCTTCCGCCATGGTTTACGTCTAACCGTCACCACGCCAACGGACAAAAATTTGCTGTTCGTAACGTGACGCCGTCGTAGCAATATATGTTCTTGCAAGCCCAAAAAGAAAGTGTAAATATGCCACATGATTCCTAATTGTCACTAAGTTAATTGAAGGCAAGACAATGAGCATATAGAAGAGTACTTAGCTTAGAACTTGGGATCGCATGGTTCATGCGAAGTCAAAGTGCTTTTTTTTCAAGGGCGAAATCTGTACCGGCCTGTACTTGAAGCCGAATAGGCCGTGCAGCCTTCATGTCTATATATTATTTTTGAGGATTGATGCAAACCTAAAACTGATATAAATCTCTCCCATCCACACAGTCAAGTATTTTTTTATAATTGTATTTTCACCATGTTGGTTGAGTAGGATCTTCATAAATAGCCTGACTGCGTTTTAAAATACGCTTTTACTCCAGAATAGTTATAACCAGGAGACTCAAAACACTTATGTGGAAAACACAGAAAAAGAAGAGCAAGAGGCAAAGGAGAGAGAGTAAACACGGCTGGCAAACGAACGAAAGCAACGCGAAAAAGAAGAGAGGGAACGTACAGAAAAACAACAGCAACAGGAGGAAAAGAGGCGACGAGAAGAATTCAGGCGAGAGCAACAAAAGGAAAAAGAGGAAGAAGAAAAGAGGACGAACAAAAAAGTTTGGAATTGGAGGCCGAACTTTGCCGACGTCGGTAGCAGTTGGAAAATTACAAATTTGGTGACAAGATTAAACTGGATAGTTTCCTAGGATTGGAAATTGATGATGTAACACAGCTCAGGAACGGTGTGTTTGGCCCCGCAGAGTCAGGGAAGAGTTGCTTCACTGAACACAGTTGAGCGGACAATGAGGCAAACTAACAAGGGGACCGTTCCGGATCAGTCCAAAGGAGAGGAGGGGACTAGTATACTCCAGGACTACCTGCCAGAGTTGTTTTTTCATTTGGTTGACACTCGGGGTTTCTTCCGTTACAACTCTGAGAAGGTTGTCGAGTTTCAAAATATTCTGATCGGGAAATTTCAGCGTGGTTCATGATAACATCATTCGCCCTAACGAAGGCCAAGTGAGTGAAAAAGATATGCATCGATGCCCAGAATTTGGACAGAGACTGCATGGGTCCATCATTGTTGTGAAAGCCAACGACCCAAGATTGAAGGAAGGGGCTTTAAGAGACTACTGGAAACCATTTCAAGATGTCCTTTTTAAAACTGGTATTGCTATACTTTTTCTTGATTTGCAAAACTAAAACTTCTTTCTGAATTTAATCACCAAGCTCACCAGTTACCATCTCTCCTTAACTATCTACTCGTACTATACTATTATTAGGTATCCATCATCTACAAGCTAAGGCTCTCCTATTAAGTGTAAGCCGCAATGAAATATTGTAATTCCCATGGAAATATTCCCTGATGTTGAAGGAAAAACTCGAATGTAACTGACTTTTAAGTCATTTGTTTTTCACTTTAAATAGGTATCGTACCCATCAGTGTAATTACTCACAGCGACGAACTTCAAAATCAGGAAGAAAGGAATGAGGCCTTCGAGGATGCATATAAAGCTACCACAAGCTCGCCGAGTCTAACATTCTTCATGTCGAACTACACCAAAAACAACAAGGAGCGGAACCCAAATATAGAACGAATGACATTTGACATCTTGGAGAGAGCTCTGATTACCGTAGAAAATGAAATACTGTGAACCAAATGAAGCATCAAGAGAGAAACAAAAGGGAAGATGAGATGATGAAGGCACGGGAGGGCGTTACATACAGTCACGTTACATACAGTCACGTTACATAGAGTCACGTTACATACAGTCAGTGGAAGTCGATTGCTAAATGAAGCTCCATTCTCGTAAATCCTGACGGCACATCGCTGATCGCTATCAACAAAAAGCCTATAACTTTTGCCGGGAGGATATTCGCTTTAAGGAGACCAAGCCAGGGTATTTATTCAACATGGGGGTAAGTATTTACTCACTAAGATATGGTTCATCATGTCCGCAGATTTTACTAGCTTATTCCTTGTTTGGGCTTATGTTTACATTCTCGGAGGGACCCTGTGTGCGACTGAAATATTGAATCCCTCATTCGAATATTACATCGCCAGATATGGTTAGCTACTCCTCTAGATCTCTATTACATGCAGAATCTCTCGACTGGAAGTCTTAAACTTGGGCTACGAAAATGTTATCATAATTCTTTTCATAACAGACCACGCGAGAAATACTTTAAAATTCTTGTTTTTTCGGAAACTGAAAGTAAATACTCCGCTCATGTTGATGTAAATACTTTCAAATTTCATCTCTGTCAGCAAACTTTTATCAACGCTTGATTGGGAAAACTGAACACAAAAGACAGCTCAAATTCGATTCATTTTGGTCGCTTGCAAGAAGTAGGTGCGTTCTACTGAAAGTCCTCTATTGTGCTATCGGTTTCTGTAAAGAGACTAATGAACAGAGAATCAAAACGTTTTTATCTGAACAACATGCAACAAACAGAAACAAGGATTCAAATGATTAAATGGTCAACGAATTCAAACTCACTGTCGTCCATTTTGCACGCCCAAACCCGATGCAGATCTATGCATGCGCGTGGATTCACCGCTGGAAAAAAAAAAACTGTGGAAAATCAGGACTGGGCCACCGGGCCACCGGGCCTCCGGGTCGCAGGCCATTGCGGGTCGCTGGGTCTTCGGGCTGCCAGGTCGTGGGCCGTGGGCCGCGGGCCTGCTTTTAGCAAAACCCGATTAATACTGTGTTTTCTGTTTATTCGAAAGGTAGCATTTGAAACAAAAATGTAGGTTACCGAGTGTCGTTTCTAAGGTCACCGATTATCACCTTCACGAAACTGAAAGACAAAGACAGGGCCTTTAAAGGCTCCTAGTGGGTTATCATTGGCTAATTTGCCGTGATTGTGCAAGCTTTCTTGTTTATATTGTCTGTGAGTTTGACAGTGTATTGTATTGTGAAACTATTTGTTTGTAATTAAACTGAATAAAGTTCGAGACAAGTGCGAATGACCGCCACATTTACTTCCGCGCGTGTCGAAACAAACCAAAACGTACGCCGTTTTTTTCTGTAAGCTTTGCAGAAAACTTCCCTCTAAAAGAAGGTTTTATTCATTATTTAGGCACATATATACTTATTGTTATCTGGGGTGAATCTAATGTGTCATTTTGCTCATCAATCCCTTTAAGTTTGAAGTTGTCGCTGTATTAAATAGTAGCGAGCCACGATTACATACTGTATCTTGTCTGCTAGTTTGGTAAGACCTTGGTGAGAGCCAAAGATTCTAGTTATTGAGCGTGCCGGCTTGATCTTATCTTTTTCACTCGCAGCCCTTTCTTTTAAGCGTTCTATGTGCTCCTGTGATTATTTTTCTCAGGTCAGAAAGGAATCCAACAAAAAGAAACATAAAGTTGCCACCCCTTTCAATGCAATTAACTCAAGCGACAGAGACAGAGATGATTTTGAACGAGCATTTTAACCATTTAACTGTCTCATTGACTTAGATATTATTCATTTTACACTATTCTAGAGTAAGAAACCTCAAGCTGAAAAAAATCTAGGCAAGAAAAACGAAAAATGAAGATGAAGAAAATGAAAGAGATAAAGCAGCCACCGAGTACCTAAGAAGTTTGATTTCGTGGAAATATTTTATCCTTTTTACGCAAAGGTTATTAGTTATCAGCACAGTAAGAACTTTGGATGCTTCCTAATTATCCAGAGGATGTTTGTAAACTACATCTACAGATGTCTTTTGAAAAGTTTGTTTGAATGGACAAAACCTAAATTAAAGCTACATGAAGGTAACGCTGATCAGTTCATTACTTGGGCAAGGCCACAGTCTGCCCAATACAGAACCCTCAGTCATATCGCGCATATTAGATAAACAATTTTCTTTAATGAGAGGATCATACTTAACACGAAAATATTGAGCGTCACTTTTCAACCTCTCATGCATGTAAAATCTTCATTTCTGGCGATAGTGATAAGCTTGGTTTACTTGTGATCATTTTATATTAGTTCGTCGTGATCCCAGCGTATCGTTTTTTCCTATCTCCCATTTCTTTTCCCCACCCTTCCTTTCTGTCCAGAGTTTCAGCCGCAGAGTAAACGTTGTTTAAACAAATCAAATCAAAACCCCTTTTATGCACAAATATTGCTTCTTTTTATGCGAAATTTGGTTCCTGGTCTGGTCCTACTTGTCAAGGAAAGGTGTGACTGATGTCCGTAGGTCGCATGTAGGTAAATATATTGATGGGAGATAATTTTCAGGTGGAAATCATTCCCACCGCCCCCTCCCCTCCCCTTCCCCTCCCTCCCTCCCCTCGCCAAAAACATGGCTCAAAGATCATATTGATGATGATAATATCGTGTCAATATCGGGCTATAATATCATCCGTCGTGATAAGAAGAATTTCGATCACGGTGGGATTTGCATGTATGTACGAAATTCTATCCGTTTCAAGGTGCTGCATGATTTTATGAACGATGAATTCGAAGTTCTGTGGATGCAAATCTGGCCTAAGCGCCTCCCCAGGGAAATACAGTCTATCATTTTTGGAACTTTTTACCATCCCCCTAGCGACTGCAAACTTTCAGTGGGAAACTGTCTGTACGAGTCAATGTCCACGATTGAGGCTCTGTTCTCTGATTGCGGTGTTATTCTACTTGGGGATTTTAACAAGCTGGATCTCTCGCGTATTGCAAACGCTTTTGGTGTTAAACAGGTCGTTCCCTTTCCAACCCCTTGGCAGAGCAAACTGGACTTGGCGTTTACCAATCTCGACGCGTTTTATGATGTGCCCAAAAAGTTACCACATTTTGGGCTCTCCTATCACGCCACAGTCGAAGTTCAAACCTTGGAAAGGAATAAGCTACCTTCTTAGAGGGTTGTACTGCAATCGAAAGACTTGAGGGCGACAAAACGATTAGCAATGCGAATATATTTGGAGGAGATCGATGTCTGTTCCCTGGTGGGTAGCTTGCAGACGTGTCAAAAGAAAACTGACACCTTGGAAACTATTCTTAAGACCGGTATGGACATTTTATTACCTCTAACACCCAAGACTGCTATAAACAACGACGGCCCCATAGACCAACAAACAGTTAAAATATCTCATCCATCAGTGGCAAGCAGCGTTCGCTCGAAGAGATCTGGTTTCTTTCCGCAGTTTGCGGAATCGAGTAAACCGTCTGCGCAAGTCGTGCCGCGCCAAATATTACGCATTCAAAGTACAACATTTGAGCAACTGTAAACCACGTATATGATGGAAAGAAGTGAAGACTCTTGGGGGGATGAAGTCTGCCACTCGAACAGATCCCATGTCTATCTTGAGGCACGTTGATCCAGGGCATAATACTGGTCCCCTTCCCTTACTAATACTGTTAACGAGGCTTTTCTTGCGCCCATGAGCACCTTCGCGCCGCTGGCTCAGGACCCTTGGTTTCTGAGCATCGCGTACTAAAGAAACTCTCTGCACTGAATCCAGCCAAGTCCTCCTGGCCGGACATGATACCATCTTGGCTGCTAAAGGAAAATGCGGATTCGTTGGCCTCATCAACATCAACATCATCAACTGTTCGTTTGCAGAGGCCCGACTGCTGCAGTCCTGGAAGCATGCCGACATTGTTCCGATACTAAAACGAGTTCCGGTATATGATGCAAACAGGCACTTGCGGCATGTCTCCTTGACACCTGTGCTATCAAAAGTGGCTGAAAAATTCGTGGTCGAACAGTACGTGAAACCTGCTGTGCTCGCGAAAGTGGATCCAGGGCAGTTTGGTACTATCCCAGGGTCGATCACCACAGAGGCACTCATCAGTATGACGCATGCGTGGAATAGTGCCACTGACGGGAACGGGGCCACTGTAAGGGCAGTACTATTTGACTTTAAAAAGGCAGTTGATCTTAATGATCATGGGATACTAATCCAAAAGCTTCGCCTTTTTGACATTCACGAGGCCGTCATCTCATGGTTTACTGACTTCCTGTGTTGCCGAAAGCAGCGAGTGTAACTTGGTCAAGAATGTTTTTCAGAGTGGCGTGATGCACCGGCGGGGGTCTTGCAAGGCACCAAATTGGGCCCCTGGCTATTCATAATTATGAAAAATGACCTTGACATCCCAGGTTTTGATCTATGGAAGTATGTTGATGATTCTACGATCTCTGAAATAATACCTAACGGACAAGCAAGCAACATTCAAACCGCTCTTGCTTCGCGTGTTGCTTCGGACAAGTTCCAGCTAAACGAGACGAAGTGTAAGGAAATTAGGATTTCTCTTAGTACAAAGGAGACTCTCGATCTCGATCCTATAGTTACTAATAACAAACATATTGATATTGTTTCGCAGGCTAAGATTATTTGTGTAAATGTTTTGAGCGACTTAAAATGGAACCATCACATTGCTGAAGTTGTTAAGAAGGCTAGGAAACGTCTGTTTTGTCTCTCTCAGTTAAAGCGCTCAGGTCTAGGTTCTGATGAATTAGTACAGTTCTATCGTAGCTGCATTCGCCCTATTACTGAATATACCTGCCGAGTCTTTCATGACAGTCTACCCGTGTATCTTTCTCGTAAGTTAGAGGCAGTGCAAAAGAGGGCGAAGTGCATCATTTTTCCATGTGTTCTTCATGACGAAGCACTAGTTAAGGTAGGACTTGTAACTCTGTCAGGCAGAGAACAAGCCCTGCTGGACAAACGTTTTAGGAACATTTTGGAAAACAAAGACAGTAAGCTTAAGAATTTACTGGAGATCGCCCCACAAAATACCAAGTGTTATAACCTCAGGAAGTCACGCATGTTCAACCCACTTTTCAAGACTGAGAGATTTCGTAAACGTTTCATTGTTTCAAATGCACTTAAGGCACAAGATTTCTGATTCCATATTTTAGTAGTCTGCCCTTGTAGATCTAGTTTTAGTCTCTTTAATTATGTAGGGATTTATATATATATATATTTTTTTTTACCATGTAAATTTGACGTAATTCAGCTTTTGGGTTACAAAGTTTATTTATTTATTTATTTATTTACTTACTCAACTTTAATTATACAGATCTTAACATAATATACAAATTGAAGCTAAATTAACAACTAAAAAAAATTCACAAGATCTGAATAATTAGGTCAGTTTATACAAAATTCGAAGATTCCTTATAAAAATAAACTGCCTCATTTAAAAGTAAAAAAATGTTACGTACGATATATTGCATAGTAGCTCCAATAGTATAATTAACATGACAATAATTATTAATTAATTATAAAAATCTATCCTTATTTGCATTAAATTTGTTATGATAAAAATTTATAAATACCGTTCTTAAATGAT